>NC_057812.1:665563077-665863077 GCF_018294505.1 Triticum aestivum
AAGTTTTACCCATGTTCGGGCCCCCCTACCCGAGATCCGCCGCTTTTGACACCGACATTGGTGCTTTCATTGAGAGTTCCTCTGTGTCGTCGCCGTCAGGCCCGATGGCTCCTACGATCATCAATGACGATGCAGTCCAGGGTGAGACCTTCCTCCCCGGACAGATCTTCGTCTTTGGCGGCTTCGCACTGCGGGCCAATTCACTTGGCCATCTAGAGCAGATCGAAAGCTATGCCCCTGGCCGTCAGGTCAGATTCGGAAGTTTAAACTACACGGCTGACATCCGCGGGGACTTGATCTTCGACGGATTTGAACCACTGCCGAGCGCGCCGCACTGTCATGATGAGTATGATCTAACTCTGCCGCCGAACGGTGCCCTGGAGGCCGCACCCGCACCGACTCCGACCCTAAGTTCGGAGTCAACTGCGCCGATTGAGGATGGGCGGTTGGACGCCACCTCGGGGGCTGCGATCCAAATGGCGATTGAGCCGAACACCAGCCCCGTACTGACTCCAAGGAGCCGGACTCCTCTCCGGACTCCGAACCCTCCGCGCCCCTGCCAGTCGAATCCGATTGGGCGCCGATCATGGAGTTCCCTGCCGTAGACATCTTTCAACACTCGCCTTTCGGCGATATCCTGAAGTCACTGAAGTCTCTCTCTCTTTATCAGGAGAGCCTTGGCCGGACTACGGTCAGCAAGGTTGGTGTACGGACGATGAAGAAATTCAAAACCCACCCACCACCCACTTCGTAGCCACTGTCGACGACTTAACCGACATGCTCGACTTCGACTCCGAAGACATCGACGGTATGGACGCCGATGAATGAGATGATGAAGAACCAACGCCTACTAGGCCCTGGAATGCCACCTCGTCATATGACATATACATGGTGGACACCCCAAAAGAGGGAGATGGCGATGGAACAGCGGAGGATGACCCCTCCAAGAAACAGCCCAAGCGCCAGCGTCAGCGGCGCCGCTCAAAATCCCGCCAGAACAAATACGGCGATTCCAGCACGGGAGATAATAATACTCCGGAGAGTGCCGAAGAAAACCCCCTCCAGCAAGGTTTAGCACAGGAGGATGGAGAAACCAGCCCTCATGAGAGAGCGACAGACAGAGAGGTCGAGGACGATAATTATATGTCTCCCTCCGAAGACCAGGCAAGCCTCGACGACGACCAATTCGTCGTGCCAGAGGATCCCGTTGAGCAAAAGTGTTTCCAACACAGGCTTATGGCCACGGCAAGAAGCCTCAAGAAAAAACAGCAACAGCTCAGAGCTGATCAAGATTTGCTGGTTGACAGATGGACTGAAGTCCTTGCGGCCGAAGAGCATAAACTCGAACGCCCCTCCAAGAGTTACCCAAAGTGCAAGTTGCTACCCCGATTAGAGGAGGAAGCACTCGATGCGGCCGAACGGCCACCTCGTGGCCGCGACAGAGAGGCCTCCCGGCCCTCCACTCAGGCCGCACCCCGTACCAAGGCACAGGAATATGCGCCGGACTTACGAGACATGTTGGAGGACAAGGCAGGGCAAACACGATCGATCTATGGATCGCGTGGGCACCCCACGGCTCGAGACGGTAACCGTCACGCCGGCCACAAATTCGGCAGGGCTGAACACAGTAGACAAAGCTCATTGGAGCTACATCATGATATCGCCCAGTACAGAGGCGCCGCACACCCACTGTGCTTTACAGACGAAATAATGGATCATCAAATCCCCGAGGGTTTCAAACCCGTAAACATCGAATCATATGATGGCACAACAGACCCTGCGGTATGGATCGAGGATTATCTCCTTCATATCCACATGGCCCGCGGCAACGATTTTCACGCCATCAAATACCTCCCACTCAAGCTTAAAGGACTAGCTCGGCATTGGCTCAACAGCTTGCCAACAGGATCAATCATTTGTTGGGAGGACCTGGAAGCCGCATTCCTTGACAATTTCCAGGGCACTTATGTGCGACCCCCAGACGCCAATGACCTAAGTCACGTAATCCAGCAGCCAGAGGAATCGGCCAAAAAATTATGGACATGGTTCCTAACAAAGAAAAATCAAATAGTCGACTGTCCGGACACTGAGGCCCTAGCAGCCTTCAAGCACAATATCCGTGATGAGTGGCTGGCTCGGCACCTCGGACAGGAAAAGCTGAAATCTATGGCAGCACTCACGACACTCATGACCCGCTTTTGCGCGGGAGAAGACAGCTGGCTCGCTCGTAGCAACAATATGACCAAGAACCCTGGTAGTTCGGACACCAGGGACATTAGTGGCAGGTCACGTCGCAACAAGCAGAAGCGCCGCATTAATGGCGACAATACTGAGGATACGGCAGTTAATGCCGGATTCAGAGGCTCTAAATCCGGTCAGCGGAAGAAGCCATTCAAAAGGAATCCTAGGGGCCCGTCCAGCTTGGACCGAATACTCGACCGCTTGTGCCAAATACATGGCACCCCCGAAAAGCCGGCCAATCACACCAACAGGGATTGTTGGGTGTTCAAGCAGGCAGGCAAGCTAAGCGCCGACAATGAAGACAAGGGGCTGCATAGCAATGACGATGAGGAGCCCCGTCCGCCGAACAACAATGGACAGAAGGGTTTTCCCCCACAAGTGCGGACGGTGAACATGATATACGCCACCCACATCCCCAAAAGGGAGCGGAAGCGCGCGTTAAGGGACGTATACACGGTAGAGCCAGTCGCCCCAAAGTTCAACCCATGGACCTCCTGCCCGATCACCTTTGATCGAAGAGACCATACCACTAGCATCCGTCATGGCGGATTTGCCGGATTGGTTCTAGACCCAATTATTGACGGATTTCATCTCACTAGAGTCCTCATGGACGGCGGCAGCAGCCTGAACCTGCTTTACCAGGATGCAGTGCGAAAAATGGGCATCGATCCCTCAAGGATTAAGCCCACCAAAACGACCTTTAAAGGCATAATACCAAGTGTAGAGGCCAACTATACAGGCTCAGTCACACTTGAAGTGGTCTTCGGATCCCCGGATAATTTCCGAAGCGAGGAATTGATCTTCGACATAGTCCCATTCCGCGGTGGCTATCATGCACTGCTCGGACGAACTGCATTCGCCAAATTCAATGCGGTACCGCATTATGCATACCTTAAGCTCAAGATGCCAGGCCCTCGTGGAGTGATTACGGTCAATGGAAACACCGAACGCTCCCTCCGAACGGAGGAGCACACGGCGGCCCTTGAAGCGGAAGTACAAAGCAGCCTCTCCAGGCAGTTCTCCAGTTCGGCCATTAAACGTCCGGACACCGTCAAGCGCGCCCGGAGTAACCTACAACAAGACCGCCTGGCACGTTCCGAGCAGGCGTAGCAATGCGGCCCCAACCCCAACCCTCGCAAAAAGGCGACGCCAGTACTTCGCATCCATAACTACGCTCTGGAAATACCATGGGCATCGGGGGAGGGGCACCATCACGGCACGCCCAAAACCCGGCTTAAACCGCACCAGGGGCTGCCGATTTTTTACTTTTCTCTTACTTCCAGGACTCTACTCTTCGGAAGGCCTGTTCGGCAGTTCAATTGCCGCACAAACGATGCAAGGACCAGGGAAGAAGACAAGCCATGCCGCATTACGGAAATCCCAGGTGGTCTCTATCACGAGCAGTATACCTGTTTCGCATACTATTCCGCAGCTTGCCCCTGGAGCAGACATGTTAAATAGTCCAACTTTTCGTTTATCGCATTACTTGTATCGTTCTGCTTTGATCGCAGCTATTTTTAATAAACAATGCATAGCTTCTGTCTATTTTTTGCATCATCTTTTTATAAATAAATGTTCCTTAACGACATGATGCACCCGTACAACTTGGTACGGCCAAAATACGCCATGGGCTTTTAGCACCCCTCTATATGGTGTGAGAAGTCCGAACACTTTCACAAGTGCGGCACCCCGAACTTATAGCACTATATGCATCGGCTCCGAATCATGTCTTGGGTCAATAGTTGGGTTTGCCCGGCTCCTATGTTTTGGTGCCTTACGTTCCGCTATATCGGCTAAGGTAGCACTAGGAGAACCACTGCGATTGTGCCCCGGTTGAGCTGGGTCGAGCACCTCAGTGGAGAAAGCTAAAACTGAATGTCATAATGAAGCGAGAGCTGGTCGCTATTCGAGAGGTCTTTCGAGTCCCTAAAGACTTATGCCGCTTAGGGCGAGGAGCCGGCTCTGTCCGGCCAAGGCGTGGATAGCGCCCCGAACTCGGTCTTCCGAATACTAGGGGCTTCGCCGAAATTTAAAATTATAGAATTCTATGGCTAAGTGAGAGTGTTCACGCATTATAGTCCGATTGCCTCGTTCGTTGGGCTAAGCGCCTCCCTCGAAGGACCCAAATATGGGAAAAAGAGCGCCCAGGTTTATCCCCGAACACCCCAGCACTAGCGGCAAGGGGGCAGAAGCCGATGACTCGCCATCTCTCAGTATTGATAAACAGCCGCACAGAAGGTAATATTTTAAATTCAAGCAGCATTGCTTAGCACATATGAACAAGTTTTCAGCGCACAGGATAACACGAGCGGGTTTTACTCAAAAAATACATCCTTGGTACATTCATCCGCAACAAGGCGGGCACCCTTCAGAACATCCTTATAATAATTCTCGGGCTTGCGATGCTCTTTCCCGGTGGTGGCCCGTCCTTCACAAGCTTCTCCGCATCCAGCTTGCCCCAGTGCACCTTAGCACGGGCAAGGGTCCTACGGGCACCTTCAATGCAGATGGAGCGCTTGATGTCTTCAAGCCTCGGACAGGCCTCCACCAGCCGCCGCACCAACCCGAAATAGCTCCCAGGTAGAGCCTCTCCAGGCCACAGCCAAACTAGGAGGCCCTTCATGGCCTGTTCAGCCGCCTTGTGGAGCTCGACCAGTTGCTTCAGCCGGTTGCTCAGGGGCACAGGGTGTCCGGCCTCAGCGTACTGAGACTAGAACACCTTCTCCATCGAGCTGCCCTCCTCAGCTCGATAGAATGCGGTGGCATCGGATACACTCCGGGGAAGATCTGCGAACGCTCCTGGAGAGCTCCGGATTCGGGTAAGTAACAGGTAACTCACGTTTGTGTGTTTGCTTTGCATAAAGAATGCCTTAACCGCCGCAATCTTCTTCACCTCATCCAACTCCAGGAGGGTCTTCTGGGATTCGGCCTTGGCAGATTTGGCGTTTTCAATAGCCACCGCAAGCTCGGACGCTTGCGTCTTTGAGTCACGCTCCAAACTCTCATGTTTTTCCATGAGAGCCTGAAGCTCTTACCGCACCTTGCCAACCTCGGCCTCATACTTCTCCCACTCGGTGCACTTCGAGGCCGAATTCTTCTCGGCCTCGTCCAGCACTTGCTTAAGAGTCGCCACCTCAGACGTGGCCCCTACAATAGCCACGATAATCCTGTCATTTTTCGCAATTGCACCTATATATTTTTTTAACAAGGTATTTCTTACCTTCATTGTCCTCGAGCTGCTTCTTGGCACGCTCAAGCTCTTGCTCGGACCTTTCGAGGTCCTGCTTTAGCGTGTCCACTTCCGCAGTCAGTGCGGCGGATGCAAGCAGGAGCCTGCACATGCATATTGACTCATTTTTGTTAGACTCCTGCGAATTCTATTTGATCCTCTATTCGGCTTTTCTTCCCGAACGCCAAACAGAGCATCAGGGGCTACTGTCTATGCGGTACTATTATTTACACTTTCTTTACTTACCTCGAAGCCTGTCAAAAGGCTAGTACAAGCTTCAGTCAGTCCGTTTTTTGCGGACTGAACCTTCTGGAGCACCGCACTCATAATAGCGTGGTTCTCCTCGTCGATGGAGGTGCCTTGGAGCGCCTCCAACATATTGTTCGGCGCCTCCGGTTGGACGGAGGCCGCCGGCACGGTGGACTTGCTCCTCTTGGAAGGAGGTCCCCCGCTGGACTCTGGAACCTTTGAAGGTTCTAGAGCGGTGTCTGGCCTAGAGCCGGACTTGGAGCCCTGGGGGGTTTCATCGCCTTTACTCCTGGAGTCCGGGAGGTTGCCTTGCGGCGCCTCCAGGACCACCTCCTCCCGGATTGGAACCTGTTGGGACAACACTTCGGTGTCGTCCGTAGGGCGGGGGGAGGAAGCTGTCGGAAGTGAGTTCACGTCTGACGAGTCTAGTGAGCCGCTCGACGATGCGTCGAGCCGGTCTTTGGGTGGGCTGCATAAACACATTCGACATAAGGGAAAGCTATGCAATAAACGAATACTATGAATTACTGGGTATCTGGATACTTACGATTTCGCCAGGGGCTTGGCCCTGGGCGCCCACTCCTCTCTGCCGTCGTCGGCGTCGGTGGAGTAGTCCGGAGAAAGGGTTTTCCCCTTCTTGGACCCTTCGGCCTCCCCAGTTGGGGCGGCCTTCCTTTTCTTCCCTTCCCCCGCTGGAGGGGGAGGGGTCTCTTCTTCCTCCTCCTCGTCTTCATGGGAGGAGTGCGCCTCGGATTCGTCAGATGGTGAATCCGACACCTCCGGGCGTCGGGCACTCTTTCAAGTCCCTGTGGCCTTCTTCTTGGCCCTCTTCTCCGGCACCATATAGGGTGCCGGACCCAGCAGCTTCGCCAGGTGAGCGTCTGCTGGGCCTTCGGGAAAAGGAGCCGGACAGTTGATCTGTCCGGACGTCACCTGCCAATCCTGTCAGAGGAAAGGGACCTTAGATCCCGCATAGAATCCAACTATGGAAAACTGATACCCTGTAAAAGGAAAAAACAGCTTACCACGAGCGCGTGACACTGCGCGCTGAATCCGCAATCCTCGGTAGCGGATGCAGGAGCCTCGGCACCCTTGAAAAGCATCCTCCAGGCATCTTCGTACATCGTGTCAAAGAGCCTGTTTAGAGTTTGATGCTGCACCGGGTCGAACTCCCACAGATTGAAGGCATGTCGTTGACACGGGAGGATCAGGCGGATGAGCATAACCTGGACTACGTTGACAAGTTTGAGATACTTGTTCACCAGGGTTTGGACGCATGTTTGGAGTCCGGTCAGCTCTCCTTTTTTACCCCACGACAGGCCGGTCTCCTTCCAGGAGGTGAGCCGCGTAGGGGGTCCGGACCGAAACTCGGGGGCTGCGACCCATTCGGGGTCGCATGGCTCGGTGATGTAAAACCTTCCCGATTTCCACCCCTTCAGGGTCTCCACAAAGGATCCCTCGAGCCACAGGATGTTGGCCATCTTGCCAACCATGGCACCGCTGCACTCCGCCTGGCTGCCGCGCACCACCTTCGGCTTGACGTTGAAAGTCTTAAGCCATAGGCCGAAATGGGGGTGGATGCGGAGGAACGCCTCGCACACGACGATGAACGCCGAGATGTTGAGGACGAAGTTCGGGGCCAGATCGTGGAATTCCAGGCCGTAGTAGAACATGAGCCCCCGGACAAATGGATGCAGAGGGAAGCCTAGTCCGCGGAGGAAATGGGGGAGGAATACCACCCTCTCATGGGGCCTAGGAGTGGGGATGAGCTGCCCCTTTTCGGGAAGCCGGTGCGCGATATCGCTAGCCAGATATCCGGCCTTCCTCAGCTTTTTGATGTGTCCCTCCGTGACGGAGGAGACCATCCACTTGCCTCCCGCTCCGGACATGACTGGAGAAGGTTGAGGTGGTAGTGCGGACTTGGGCGCTAGAGCTCGAGTGCGCTAGAATGGATAGGCAAAGGAGGAAGAAGGCGTGGGTGAAAAGGTGGATCCTTATCCCCTTATATGGGTGGACGCAACTACGTGTCCCCACCAGCCTGGTAAAACTCGCTTATCTCCAAGCGCCGTAATCAATGGCGCGGTTGGGTTACCCACGCCCGTATTGATGAGAATCCCTAAATAAGGGGACACGATCTCTGCTTTAACAAGACGTGCCAAGGAACCCGCCTCGCATAACGTGCTAAGATGGGACAGTAAAACGGTTCGAATAAAAGCTTGGTCATGGTGTGATGTCACACTATGGAATACGTCAGTAGATTAGATTTGTGTAAATATTATTCTCTCTACGGCAATATGTGGAAACTTATTTTGCAGAGCCGGACACTATCTTTGTGTTCAAAATCTTCTATGAAGTACTTGGAGGAGGAACCTGCCTTGCAATGCCGAAGACAATCTGCGCCCCGGGCTCGTCGTCATTGAAGCCTGGTTCAAGGGCTACTGAGGGAGTCCTGGATTAGGGGGTGTTCGGATAGCCGAACTATACCTTCAGCCGGACTCCTGGACTATGAAGATACAAGATTGAAGACTCCGTCCCGTGTCCGGAAGGGACTTTCCTTGGCGTGGAAGGCAAGCTTGGCGATACGGATGTTCAGATCTCCTACCATTGTAACCGACTCTATGTAACCCTAACCCTATCCGGTGTCTATATAAACCGGAGGGTTTTAGTCCATAGGACAACATACACATCAACAATCATACCATAGGCTAGCTTTTAGGGTTTAGCCTCTCTGATCTCATGGTAGATCTACTCTTGTACTACCCATATCATCAATATTAATCAAGAAGGACGTAGGGTTTTACCTCCATCGAGAGGGCCCGAACCTGGGTAAAACTTCGTGTCCCTTGCCTCCTGTTACCATCCGGCCTAGACGCACAGTTCGGGACCCCCTACCCGAGATCCGCCGGTTTTGACGCCGACACTCTGTGTCATCACTTTTAGGCCCGATGGCTCCTTCGATCATCAACAACGATGCGATCCAGGGTGAGACTTTTCTCCCCGGACAGATCTTCGTATTTGGCGGCTTTGCACTGCGGGACAATTCGCTTGGCCATCTGGAGCAGATCGAAAGCTACGCCCCTGGCCATCAGGTTAGATTTGGAAGTTTAAACTACACAGCAGACCTCCGCGGAGACTTGATCTTGGACGGATTCGAGCCGCAGCCGAGCGCGCCGCACTGTCACGATGGGCATGATCTAGCTCTGCCGCCGAACAGTGCCCTGGAGGCCGCACCCGCATCAGCTCCGACCCTTAATTCGGAGCCAACTGCACCAATCGAGGATGGGTGGTTGGACACCGCCTCGGGGGCTGCAATCTCTACGGCAATCGAGCTGAACACCAGCCCTATTCTCTGCGAAGCCCGTGACTCCAAGGATCCGGACTCCTCTCCAGACTCCGAGCCCTCCGCGCCCCTACCGATCGAACCCGATTGGGCGCTGATCATGGATTTCACCGTCGCGGACATCTTTCAGCACTCGCCCTTCGGCGATATTCTGAATTCACTAAAGTCTCTCTCTTTATCAGGAGAGCCCTGGCCGGACTATGGTCAACAAGGTTGGGATGCAGATGATGAAGAAATTCAAAGCCCACCCACCACCCACTTCGTAGCCACTGTCGATAATTTAAATGACGTGCTCGACTTCGACTCCGAAGACATCGACGGTATGGACGACGATGTAGGAGATGAACATGAACCAACGCCTATAAGGCACTGGACAGCCATCTCATCTCATGATGTATACATGGTGGACACACCCAAAGGAAGCGACGACGAGGAACACAGGGATGCAACGAGAGATCGTTCACCCGAAAAGCAATCAAAGTGGTGATGTAAGCGCCGCTCCAAGCCCAGCCTCGACAGAGACAGCAGCCATACAGACCCAGCCATAGAGCAGGACGAGCCGGCGGACGACGAACATGCCTTCGAGCAACCGTTCGAACAGGGCAACTTGGATAAACAAACCGAACACCCCGTCCCCGGCGAAAACAACAGTCCGGACGACCTTACACCGGATAGGCTCATGGAACAGAAGAACCTCCACAAAGGGCTCGTCGCTACTGCGCGTAGCCTGAAAAAGCAGAAGCGGAAGCTCAAAACTGCGGAAGATGCACTCAGAATCAGATGGAGCAAAGTACGCAACACCGCAGACAAATATGGCGGCAGTCGCCGCACAAAAAGCTATCCAAAGTGAAAGCTACTGCCTGAATTTGACGAGGAGGCCTTAGAGCCCCCGCAGTCAAAAAATAGGAAAGCCACCCGGTCGGATAGACGACCGCATGGCCAGCATGGAGCGGCAAGCAGCGACGCACACAAGCCGGCACGCGATCCACCAAAGGATCCGCATCAAAAAGATGGCCCAGCCAGATCTATCTACGGGCCAAGAAAGCAAGCTCTAGTAAACAATGCAACACAACAAATATCCGAACATCACGGCACACCCAAATACAGGGGTGCCACACACCCCCTATGTTTCACCGATGAGGTGCTGGACCATGAATTTCCAGCGGGATTCAAGTCCGTAAACATAGAGGCGTACGATGAAACAACAGACCCTGGGGTCTGGATCGAGGATTATATCCTCCACATACACATGGCCAGAGGAGATGACCTCCACGCCATAAAATACTTACCCCTCAAGCTTAAAGGGCCAGCCCGGCATTGGCTCAAAAGCCTTCCCGAAAACACCATTGGAAGTTGGGAAGAGCTTGAGGATGCTTTCCGAGCAAATTTTCAAGGGACCTACGTCCGCCCTCCGGATGCAGACGATCTCAGTCACATAACTCAACAGCCCGGAGAGTCAGGCCGGAAATTCTGGAACAGATTTCTTACTAAAAAGAATCAGATAGTCGACTATCCGGACGCCGAAGCCCTAGCATCTTTTAAGCATAATGTTCGAGATGAATGGCTCGCCAGACACCTCGTCCAAGAAAAGCCAAGAACAATGGCCGCATTAACAAGCCTCATGACCCGCTTTTGCGCAGGAGAGGACAGCTGGTTGGCAAGATGTAGCACCAGTGACCCAAGTACATCCGAAGTTAGGGATGGAAACAGAAAACCCCGACGCAACAAGGACCAGCGCCGGAATAAGAGAAACAGCCCAAAGAGCACGGCGGTGAACGCCGGATTCAAAAGCTCACGGCAGAATCAGAGAAAGCTGCCCCTCAAGGATAACAGGGACGAGCTATCCAACTTAAACAAAATCTTGGACAAGATATGTCAAAAACACAGTACTCCCGGGAAGCCTGCAAACCATACCCACATAGATTGTTGGGTTTTCAAGAAATCTGGCAAACTCAACACCGAACACAAGGGGCTCGACACACCAAGTGAGGACGACGACGAACCCCACAAGCAGAGCACCAAGAAACAAAAGGATTTCCCACAAGAAGTCAAAACAGTAAACTTACTTCACGTGACGAACAGAATGGCGCCAGCAGAGATACGCAACATACGGCCTATCCCAAAGGAGTCTCGCCAATGGTTGTTAAAACTGATCACCTTCGACCATCAGGATCACTCTAGAAGTATCCGAAACGCAGGCTGGACTGCCTTGGTATTAGATCCAATAATCGGTGGACTCCACTTTACAAATGTCCTAATGGACGGCGGCAGTGGTCTAAACCTGCTATACCAGGACACAATCCGCAACATGGGGATAGACCCAACAAAAATTCGCCATAGCAAAACCTCCTTTCAAGGGGTAACGCCAGGCCCGGATGCCTGTTGCATGGGTTCTCTCCGGCTAGAAGTTATGTTTGGCTCCCCCGATAACTTCCGTCCCGAACAGCTAACTTTCCACATCGCCCCATTCTCAAGTAGCTATCAAGCACTGCTGGGACGCGAAGCTTTCGCCCGCTTTAACGCAATACCGCATTATGCATCTCTCACGCTTAAGATGCCCGGTCCACGAGGTATCATCTCATTAAAGGGAAAACATTGAGTGTTCCCCCCGTGCAGAAGACAGTGCGGCTGCGTTGACAGCCCCACAATAAAGCGGCTTCACCAGCCAAAGCACCTAAACAGGTCGTCAAGACCACGGACACGGCTAGACGAGTCCGGCATAAACATACAATTGATAAAGGCTTAATAGCCGTATACCCCTGTACTAGGGGCTCCGCGCATATAAAACAAGAGACAATAAAGCTCAATTTTACCCATTTTGATTTATACTTCGTTTATTTAGTATAACTCATGTTCGGCATGATCTTTCCTAAACTAAGTTCCTCTCTTTTACAGATGAACACCGTGCTACACCCGTCCAGGATATGGCACAACGGAGACACAGGCGCAGACGTGCAGCAGGGACCCGTTCCAAGGATTCTTTTCAGATTAAGACCCTGCGTAAACCTTTTTTACTGTCTCTTGTTGATACACATCCCCTGGTTTCTTTGTATAACCAAGGAGGAGGCTGGCATTTTGGCATGTGGCCACGTCAGAGTTTTGCGCGTACCTGGACACTAGGGGCTTATTACTTAGGGCGTTATCCCGCCCGCCCTCATAAAGACCGAATACCTTAGGGAGTGTTCGGCGTCGCGAGTTTGGCCCTATATGCATCAGCTCCGAATCATTGTCTTTGGTCAAATGTTGGGTTTGTCCGGCTCCTGTGTTTTGGTGCCTTACGTCCTGCTTTACCGGCTAAGGTAGCACCAGGAGAACTACTGCGATTGTGCCCTGGTTCATCCGGACGAGCACCTCAGTAGAGAAAGCTGAAAACTGACTGTCATGATATAGCATGAGACTGGTCAACCACTCGATGACTTACCGGAATCTTTAGGATTCCTCCGCATTAACGAAGGGCCGCTACCCGGCCAGGCACATACGCGCCCCGAGTTCGGGCGAGCGCAGGCACCACCAGGGGCTATATAAGTAGCCTCACTATCAAACTCCTATGGCTAAGTGAAAGTGATAAAGCATCATAGTCCGATTGCCTAGTTCGCTGCGCTATCACCTCCTTTGTAGGACCAAGACATTGGATCAAGTGTGAAAATGCGCCTTCTGCGAACACCCCCGCATTATGTGCATGGGGGCTGAAGCCGATGACTGCCATCTTTCAGATTATATATACATATATGTTAAACGGCCGCACAGGAGGTATTATAATACTTGCAGGCAAAAGTATAAAAAGCTTCTACAATTTATCAAAATATTGTTTTACAATAATATATGCTATTCGAATATAGTATCCTTCGAGCACGGCGTCTCTATTAAACGAGCACCTTGCAGAACTTCCTGAAAATAGTGCTCGGCAGGTACTCGGCTTCCATCCGAGTCTGGGGATGCAACAGCGGTGGCCTCCATTTCCGCCCAGTATGTCTTCACACGGGCAAGAGCCATCCGCGCACCCTCTATGCACACTGACCTCTTCATCGCATCGATATGCGGCGCAGCACCAAGGAACTGCTGCACTAAGTTGAAATAACTTTTCGGCTCCGGCCTCTCTGGCCACTCATGACATACTTCATGGTGAGTCCGGACAACCTATTTAGCTCGGCCCATTCGGCCAAACGATCGGCTAATGACAGTGGACGCTCCGAATTGTGGAACTGCGACCAAAAGAGCTTTTCCACTTCGCGATCTTCTTGATCTCAGAAGTGTTCGGCCGCATCTGCGGCACTCGCTGCCAAGTCCAGATAGGTGTCTGCCGTACTCCACATCCGGTCTAACGGAGCATGTTTAGGATCACAGAACTTCCTCCGCGGCATAAAAGGCTTTCCAGCCGCGATCTCTCCGGCCTGATGCAGCTCCTCCTTCATAGCTCTCATTGCAGAGCGAGCATCCTTGGCATCGGAAACGGCCTTCTCCAGGTCCGTCTGTTCCGCCCGATCTTCTTTTTCAAGAAGCTTGCAACGGTCAGCAGCGTTCTTCAGCTTCACGGCCATCTCGGCCATTTCCTTCTTGCTTCAGCAGTGAGCAGCTTGTTCGGCTTTCAGCTCTTCAATTGCCTTTCCGGCAGCCGCATCACTTTTCCTGGCTTGCTCCCTGGCTCGGGCAAGTTCCGCCCGAAGATTCTCCATGGCAGCAGCACCATCTGCATCAAGTGCACACATTGTAAGATACTGGCATAAAGCTCCTCTTACCAGGTGCCGCCGGAGGAATTACATACCTTGTGCCTCGTCAAGCCGCTTGTTGACAAGCGCGATGTCGGCATCTGCCACATCAAGTTGCCGCTTTAGCTCGGCAAATTCGTCAGTCCGGCTTGCCACCGGACACTTCGCCACCTACGTATGAAGGCGGCATATTAGACCTGGGATTATGATCCTCTGCGCGCCGTCACTTTTGACAACAAACAGAGTCTCAGGGGCTACTATCTACATAGGGCGCATCTTATTTATGCGCAACTGTTGTCACAGCCCTAGCATTGGTTGCAGATAGTTGCATCAGTGAGCATCATGCATCCTGTTATTTTCAAGAAACTTGAAATGAGGAAATTGAAAGCCTCAGAAATCATTTTAAAAGAAGGGCAAGAACCCTTTAAATTGCATTCATTGCTTCCAAAAATGACTTCATAAATGTTTGATAAGTTTGGCAAGGCTTTGAGACCAAACCAAAAATAGTGAACATTTTTGAAGGAATTATTTTGGGACTTTGAAATTAAATCAATAAGTATTTGAGTTTTGGATTATATTCATTTTTATAGAATATAATTCAAAAGGCCCTCGAATTATTTATGTGCCTCTGGAAAAGTCCATAATGGCAACATAAAAATATTCAGAAGGTTTTGCCCTGTTTTGAATTTGTTTTGAATTTTGAATCAGTGGCAAAATGTATAAATAAAAACAAAACAGAAATAAAACAGAGAAGAGAAAACTTACCTGGCGCCACCAACCGGCCCAGCACTGTAGCTGGCCGGCCCAGCCCACCAGGGGCTCCTCCCTGTCGTCTTCCCTTGCCAGGAGGACGAGCGCGTGGCCGACGCGCGCGAGCACGCATCCGGCCACCTCCTGCTTGCTTGCCGCCGCTGGAGTTTACCCCGAGCGCCACGTGCATCGCCCCGCCCTTCCCCTGGAGCTCTCACTCTCCCACGGCTTCCTCCCCCTTCTCTGCTCTCTCCCCGAACGCGCCCGCCACCGCCGACGTGCACCACCGCGGCCACCGCCTCCCCCTCGCCTCTCCGACATGTCCAGAAGCTACGCCGCGACACCTTCGCCCTCCCCACCGAGCCACGCTTCGCCGGAGGCCCTGCATCGCCGCCATCGGGTCGTCTTCAACCTCGGTACCCGTCGGACGCCGTTCATCGATTCGCCTCGCTCCGGTCGCCCCCGAGCCCACTGATCTGCTCATCGACCTCCCTCTGAGCTCCGCCGCTTTTCCCCTCTTCTTTCCCACGCGTTTGCACCCTCTAGGCCATAGTTCCACCATGGCCGAAGCTCGTCTCCGCTCGAGCTTGTTGTCGGCATCGCTCCGGCGACATTTGGTCATCCCGTGCTACCCAACATGCTTGCCGCATCGCGTAGTGCCTCGCTAGCACCTCAGTTCCCGCGATTGCACCCCGTAGCCCAAACCCCGCACATGGCCGAACTCTGGCCGCCGCCTTGGAGCTCGTCGTTGTTGGCTCCGGCCATGATAGACCCGGCCTCCACCCCCACTAGATGCGCGCCTGCAGGAGCTCTTCAACGAGCCCAAGAACGGCCTCACCCGTGCCTTGTGGGCGTTTTCCGAGCCATGCCACCATCTCGGGCCTCGCCGGCGTTGAGTCGCCGGCGGGTTTGACCCCGCTGACCGTTGACTGGGTGGGCCCAGTTTGACTCCCCGGGTCACTGACGTGTGGGCCCCAGGCCACTAATTAACTAGGATTAGTATTAGTTTAACACTAACTAACTTTAGTTAGTTAACTAACTACTAGCCAGTGGGTCCCACTGGTCAGGTTTGACCTGGACCGCGTCTGTTGACCAGATGACGTCAGCATGATGCAAGGCTAACGCAGTAATGCTTTTCTGTATTTTAAATAAATCGAAATGATTTATTTATTTTCAGAAAATCCCCTAAACTTCCAAAAATCATAAAAATTAAACCGTAACTCCAAATAAGATAAATTATATATGAAAAATTATCAGAAAAATTCAAGGAATCCATCTGTACCATTTTCATGCATGTTTGAACAATGTTTGTCCTCTGTTTTGGACAAAACAAATAAAGGGCATTTAAATAATCATATATGGAGTTGGAATTTGAATCTTGTATTCAAACCAACTTCATTTAAATCATAACTAGATGCATTAGCTCAAATCACAGCATATTGCCATGTCATGATCATGCATCATATTTTCGCATATGCATTGATTGTGTTCTTCTCTATTACCGGTGGTTGTCCCCTCTCGATAGACGTTGTACCGATGTTGTGATCGTTGACACTGATGAAGACCCAATGATATCTTCAGAAGTGCCAGGCAAGCAAAACCCCCTTGTTCATTCTGATACAATCCCACTCTCTCTCTCTCTTGCTCTCTTTTACTGCATTAGGACAACAACAATTCAACTATTACATGTTGCGGTAGTTGAACCCTTTTCCTCTGCATGACCTGTCATTGCCACAGTAAATAGATGAAACCCACTAGCATGAGTAGGAGTTGTTTGAGCCCTGATGTGCCTACTCATTCATGTTTGTTTGTCATGCCTGCTACTGCTTAGAGTTGAGTCAGGTCTGATTCATCGGGGATGAATCGGAGGTGTGTAAACATGTCCTACTGTTGAGAGCTAAGTGTGTGAACATGATTTGGTAAAGGTAGCAGTGAGAGGCCATGTAGGAGTACATGGTGGGTTGTCTCATTGAAGCCGACCTCAGGAACTAAGTTCTGTGTTTGTGAACCATGAACAGTTACTACCACACATTGGGCTCCGGGCGCTCCAAGCTCTCTCGACTTATTAATCAACTCGATCTCTGTCCAGGAGTTGCAACTAGTTTCTGGTGTTTGTAGGTAGTGTTAGTAGTCTACCAAGTGGCACCCAGTACAGGTGGGCTTGGGACAGACTAGGCACCGTGGCACGGTGTACCAAGTGGCACCCGGATGGTGGGCTTGGGAACCCTGCTCACATCGTTTGGGGCCGTGAGCGACACCCCGGCCGGATCTCCTTGCGGATGGAACCCGAATAGGCGATAAACCTGGACTAGAGACTTGTTGGTTAGTCAGGTCGTGGCCGACTCCCTCGCCCGGCTTCGGCTTGAAGGTTGCCGAGGTACATGACGTGTACAGGGCGATAAGTGGCGAGAGCGTGTGTGAAGAAGTACACCCCTGCAGGGTTAACATCATCTATTCAAATAGCCATGTCCGCGGTAATGGACTTCTGGGTTGCCTATAACAGTTCATAGACAAGTGAAAGTGGATACTCTAAAATGCGCAAGATAAGTGTGAGTGCTATTGATGGCCTTCTCGTAGGGAGATGGGAGCGGATCCATAGTGGTGTATTGAATGGTGAATATGTGGACTCGTGTGCGCCACCTCAAAAGAGTTGCTTGCAGTCGTAGTTCAGGTTAGCCACTGAGTCAAAGCTGGCTTGCTGCAGTTAAACTCCACCACCCCCTTTATTGATACCGATGCATATGTAGATAGTTCTGATGTAAGTCTTGCTGGGTACATTTGTACTCACGTTTGCTTAATTTATGTTTTGTAGAGAGACTTCAGTCTCGCTAGTAGTTCCACATGGACTCCGACGTTTAGCTTGATACCTCAGCTACGATCTTGTGCCCTCAGCAGGATCTGGTAGATAGTCAGGCTTCTTAGCCTTTTTCATTTGTAGATGTCTGTACTCAGACATGTTAAGCTTCCGCATGTGCTTTGATTTGTATGCTATGATTGTTGGGTCATGAGATCCATGTTTGTAATATCTCGCTCCTTGGAGCCTAATGAATAATACTTGAGTCGTAGAGTTATGTTGTGATGCCATGTTGTATTTGCACATATCGAGCATATTGTGTGTATGACTGAAATGCTTGGTATGTGTGGGATCCGAAAAATCTAGTTGTTTATCCTTGGTAGCCTCTCTTATGGGGAAATGTAGTCTAGTGCTTCCATGAGCCATAGTAGTCCGCTACAACCCGGTTCACCGGAGTCCTGTTAGCCCAGCACTACTGCTCAGGACACTTGACTGGCTGGCATGTGTTTCATTTCGTTCCTATGTCTGTCCCTTCGGGGAAATGTCACGCGGTGACATCTGGAGTCCTGCCTAGCCTGCTACAGCCCGGGTTCCCCGGAGTCCTGTCAGCCCAGTGCTACAGCCCGGATTCACTCGCTGATGACCGACATGCTCGATGTGATTCATGTATGCCTGTCCCCATAGGTTAGTGCCGCTTTGGGTTCACGACTAGCCATGTCGGCCCGGGTTCTCTATCATATGGATGCTAGCGACACTATCATATACGTGAGCCAAAGGCGCAAACGGCCCCGGGCCAGGTAAGGTGGCACCCGTGGGAATACCGTGCGTGAGGCCGCAAAGTGATATGAAGTGTTACATGCTAGATCGGTGTGACTTAGGATCGGGGTCCTGACAACTGTCCAAAAAGGGTACATTATTTTGCGTACCTCAAAACCTGTCAGCAAACTCCTGACGGCCTTGTGCAATCCGCTCTCCGCGGATGAAATCCTCTCAATCACCGTACCCATCAATGCACGGTGCTCCTCTGAGATAGATGCTCGCCCTAGCAGATCCTTCAGCTCCTCCGACCGCGCACCAGACGGTGCCGGACTCGTCTGATGGCCCTTTTCGAAGGCCGGATGCGGAGGGCTTTGGGGAGCCATATGACTACCTTCTAGCCCTGCCGGATTCGGAGAAACCCTCCGCAACAATACCTCAGGGTCGCCAGCCTTGCAAGGCGGTACGGCAGGGGGAGGCGTTCCGCTCTCCATCATCTCCGGAAGAAGATCCCCCGAAGACGAGCTCTGCTGAGAAGGGCTAAGGTCCGAGCTACAAGGTAAATTTTTTATTACTTTTCTCAGATATAAAGCAAGGATTTCTCTCGTTTCTTAAAAAGAAAACTCCTCTCTACTTACGGCTTGGTGGAGGGCTGATCCCCTTGAGGGCATAATTCGGCTGAAGTATCCCCCAGCACAGGACCCTCTGGCGAAGATTTCTTCCCCCGCTTTGAGGCCATGGTCTCCGGGTCTTCAGAGGCGGTCCTCTTCTTCCCCCGAGGAGAGGAATTTTCAATTCCTCCCTTCCGGACAACCTCCTTCAAGGAGGTTGTAGCTTCCTTGTCCCCTCCCTCGCTTTCCTTTGAAGGCACAACCTCCAACATCCTAACTAGCACGGGACCTGGCGTGGTCTCGGGGAGGGGGGCCGGACACCTGATTAGCTTTGCTTTCGCTATCCACTCCTGTTTAAAGGACAGCTCTTTTAGGGGCAATTTTATGATAAATATACGGATAGCGAGTCCGGGCACAAGGCTACTTACTTGAGTATCCGGACGATTGCAGCTCAGACCTGCATCCTCCATAGAATCCGGACACACTACTTGTGGTCCGAAGAACAATTTGTACATCTCCATGGGCGTCATGCCAAGAAAATGTTGGAGAACTCGTGGTCCCTCCGGGTTGAACTCCCACAAGCGGAGGGGGCGACGTTTGCAGGGCAGAACTCGGCAAATTAACATAACCTGCGTCACCACGACCAGACTGATGTCTCTTTCTAGGAGATCTCGGATGCGGCCCTGCAACAGGGGCACGTCCTTTGCCGACCCCCAGTCCAGCCCCTTATTGACCCATGACGCCAGTCGTGGCGGGGGACCCGAGCGGAAAGCAGGCGGTGCCACCCACTTGGTGCTCCTGGGAGCTGTGATATAAAACCACTCTCGTTGCCATAAGCTGGACTCCCCTTGAAAAGAGCCCTCGGGCCATGGAGCACCAGCATTCTTGCTTATAAAAGCACCTCCGCACTCCGCGTGTCGTCCCTCGATCATCTTTGGCTCTACTTTTAAGATCTTGAGCCATAGTCCGAAGTGAGGAGTAATACGGAGGAAGGCTTCACACACAACGATGAATGAGGAAATATGGAGGATGGACTCCGGAGCTAAGTCGTGAAATTCCAGCCCATAATAAAACATGAGCCCCCTCACGAAGGGATCCATCGGGAAGCCTAGCCCCCGAAGGAAGTGAGACATGAACACCACACTCTCACTAGGCTTGGGAGTGGGAATGACCTGCCCTTGAGCAGGCAGCCTATGCGAGATTTCGCCGGTCAAGAACATGGCCTCTCTCAACTTCAGCACATCCTCCTCCGTGATGGAGGAGGGCATCCATCGGCCTCGAAGGTCGGAACCGGACATTGTCGAAGGTCTGAAGCGCCTGAAATCTGGAGCCTTGGGTGTTGGAACTCGAGGCGAAGGGCGAACTCGTTTGAGATTGAAAGAAAGGAGTAAGGCCTTGGTCTCTTTATAAGAGGTTGAATACCAAGGGCCCTCCCCGTGACCATTTGGGACTCACCTTTGATCGAGAAAACATACCAACGAGTACGGTTGGGTTACCCAAGCCCGTATTGATGAGAATCCCAGAATAAGGGGACACGATCTCTGCTTTGACGAGATGTGCCAAGGAAACCGCCTCGCTAAACGCGCTGAGGTGGGACAGTAAAACAATTCGAATAAAGACTTGGCCGTGGTGTGATGTCACGCTACGGAATACGTCAGCAGATTAGATTTGTGTAGATATTATTCTCTCTATGGCAATATGTGGAAACTTATTTTGCAGAGCCGGACACTACCTTTGTGTTCAAAATCTTCTATCAAGTACTTGGAGGAGGAACCCGCCTTGCAATGCCGAAGACAATCTGCGCGCCGGACTCGTCGTCATTGAAGCCTGGTTCAGGGGCTACTGAGGGAGTCCTGGATTAGGGGGTGTCCGGATAGCCAGATTATACCTTCGGCCGGACTCCTGGACTATGAAGATACAAGATTGAAGACTTCGTCCCGTGTCCGGAAGGGACTTTCCTTGGCGTGGAAGGCAGGCTTGGCGATACGGATATGTAGATCTACTACCATTGTAACTGACTCGGTGTAACCCTAGCCCTCTCCGGTGTCTATATAAACCGGAGGGTTTTAGTCCGTAGGACGAACAACAATCATACCATAGGCTAGCTTCTAGGGTTTAGCCTCTCTGATCTTGCGGTAGATCTACTCTTGTACTACCCATATCATCAATATTAATCAAGCAGGACGTAGGGTTTTACCTCCATCAAGAGGGCCCGAACCTGGGTAAAACATTGTGTCCCCTGCCTCCTGTTACCATCCGCCTAGACGCACAGTTCGGGACCCCCTACCCGAGATCCGCCGGTTTTGACACCGACATTGGGCCATAGTGGGAGAGAGAAGAAGGAAGCAAAGGAGGGGGCGCGCCCCCCAAGCCCAATCCAAATTGGGAAGGGGGCCGGGCCCCCCTTTCCTTCCTCCTTCCTTCCCCTTCCTTCTCTCCTAATCCAACTAGGGAAAGGGGGGAATCCTACTCCCGGTGGGAGTAGGACTCCCCTTGGGGCGCGCCTAGGAGGCCGGCCCCCTCCCTGTAACGCCCGGATAATCAAGCTACAGTAACCCCCTACTAATGATGCCAAGTCATCAGTGTTACTGTTGCTAATCTCACTTTGATTCAAAACCAACTCAAATTCAATTTTAAAATAAAGTCAAATAAATTATTTCTCCAAATAGTAAAACAAAAATGTTCGCTGGGTTTCAAATATTCACTAACTAAATGTCATGAGTGATTCAACATCATTTGAGGTAGCTACTTTCCCCTGGGAATTAAAGCAGTTCCACATCAGCATTTTTAAATGCTTTTCCATTTGTGAAAAATCCAAATCAATTCCAACTCCTCCTAAACATTTTCTGGCAGGTGCCAAATATTGTAATGTGTTTATTTGGCCAAGTCCCACATTTTAGAGAACCACTTTTGGCAGCTCAAATATTGCAAAGCATTTTCTGTAAAAAGAAAAGAGCATTAGAAATAAAAGAAAAGAAAAAGGGGAAACGAGAGAGAGCCCCCCTGCCCCCATGGGCCTCGGCCCACCCAGCCAGGCCCAGCCCATCTTCTCCCCCGGTCGTCTTCTTCTGTTCACCACGCGCCCGAACAGGAGCTTGCTCCCGTCGAACCGCCTCACCGGCGTCGTCCCGGAGGGGATAAGGCCCCGATGCCTCGGGCTCCCTCCCCACTCACTCCCCCTGGACGCCCCCTCTCCCCTCTCTCAATCTGGCCTCGCCCCCTTCTCCAGATCCACCTTGCCCCGATGCACTGTCGCCACCGCGTTGCTGGGCCACCGGGGCCACCGTGCCCTCCTCGCCGCCCTGATGTGTCCACGAGCCCCACGACAGTCTTCTACTTCGTCTGCACCAACGACCTCAAGGCGGGAGCCACCCTAGCGCCGAATCCCCTTCGTCTTCCTCCTCGACGGCCACCACATGACTTCACGGCTGATCTGCTTCATCGGACCTCCTCGAGCGCTCTTCCTAGACCCCACGCTCCCGCGGTGAGCTCCTTTGCCGAACACGTCGTCCCCTGCCCTCTCTAGCCGCCAGTAGCCACTACCCCGATGAACCCCGAACCATCGCCGCCTCGTTTGGTTGCCGACGCGTCTCTGGTGACCTTTTGGTCAAGGGCCTGTGTCTGTTGTCCTCGCGCGCGCGTAGAGCACGCCCGAAGCTTTAGATTGAACTATTGCGCGCTGCATCGCCGTTTGCGTCGTCGCCCGAAAACTCGCCACCGCGGACCTTGTCACCGTCCACGATTCCGGTTACCCCCGCACCAACCGATGCCACAGATTGACGCGGCACGTTCTGCCCGTTCAAACGCGACCAAGAGCGCGCAAAACGGAGCACTACAGCGTGATTCCGGCGCTCGTCGGCGTTCAGCCACCGCGCGCAGGCCCGCCGGAGCAACTCCGGTGGCGCCGCTAACCTGGCACCGTGGGCTCCACCTATGTGTCACTGCATGTGGGCCTAGGGGCCCCAACTGGCCATGTTGACCGAAGTCAACTACGCTGATGTGGCAGCTACTGCCACTGACATGCGGGCCTGCGTCGTTTAAAACTTTTTTGTAAATAATTAAAATGCTAATTTATTTCATTAATTAAATTAGTTAACTAAATAGTCACTAACTGTTGGGCCCCACCCACTAACTAACCCATTTAGTTAGTCTAACCCCCCCCCCTGTTAGTGCCCCTGACAATGACATGTGGGTCCCACTGGACCCACCTGTCTAGTTTGACTGGTCAACCGACCAGTTGACCTGCTGACATCACTCTGATGTCATGCTGACGTCATATTCTCTTTTCTGTTAATTTAATAATTCCAGAATATTGTTTAAATCTTTAGAAAATCATAGAAAACAAACCGTAACTCCGATGAAAATGTTTTCTATATGAAAGTTGCTCAGAAAAATCCAAAGAATCTGAAAGCGTGGTCCATTCATCTGTCACATGCCCCTAGCATGCTGAACATGGAACTTTCCCCCTCCAGTCATCTGTCTAACACAGGTCCGAAACCAGGAAAACATTCCTGGTTGAATTCCCCCTTCACCTATATCGTGTAGCCCTATGTTAGGTCGACCCTAGTTCTGCTTATCATCTTGTCATGCTTTGTGATGCTATGTTTGCTTTATAATTACTGTTTCTTCCCCCTCTCCCCTCCAGTAGACCCCGAGACCGATGCTGCCCCTGTGATCGACTACATCACCGATGACCCCTCCTTGCCAGAGCAACCAGGCTAGCAAACCCCCCCTTGAGCATTTCGATATCGCCATCTCTTTCCCTCTTATGCTTGCATTAGAACTGCTACTGCTTTCTGTATGATCCTACTCTGACGCATATCCTGTTTTTGTTACCTGCTTTCATACATTGTCTGCTTATCCTAAACTGCTTAGTATAGGTTGGTTAGAGATCCATCAGTGACCCCCACCTTGTCCCAGTTGCCCCGTTTTATGTTCGATGACTCGATCAACATGATTGATGTCCAGGCCCCAACACCGCACATCACCCCCCCTAGTTGTATGACTCTATAGAGTTACCACCGAGTGCCGAGGGTGGAACCTCTTACATCACTCCTGATGAGATCCCTGTAGTGTAGCTATACGGTCGAGGTCATCGAGGGTGATTTCCTCCTTAACCACTTCTGTTACGGCTCTGTCGTGCAACCCCTCAAGTGTGAACCTCGAGGATGGATCCTCTTACGTTCACCTTGATGATAACATCGAGTGGATTTCACCGGGGGTGATTCCTCGGGTTTTCCCCTTGGTGCTAGACACACAGTAATTATGGTTACTATGACTTTGCGTTGAGCCATAATTACTAAAGACGGGTCGGCCCTGAGGGGTACCCGCGCGAGCTTAATAGCGAGTGATGTGGAGTCGGGTTGACCTGGAAGGTGCCCACGAGATACTTACGAGGCGTGGCCGGGCATTCTTAGCCCTTGCCGCAAGTACTCGAGACGGGGCGACAGGGTCACATCGATCGTGAGTCTCTGCTCGTTACCGCGTGCTCCTAATCCACTACGATTTTGATATTTGATCCGAGGGGCCTCTGGCCTGATAGCACTAACCATCACGTGCGCATAGTATGGGCGTTCTGCGTCATATACATCAGCCGAAGCTTAATAGACGTCAGCGACTGAGCGGCGCGCGTCGGGTTGGACTGTGTAAGCTCCTGCCTTGTTGAAGGAGGTAGCTAGGTCTTCTCACCGGCCGCCCATGCAACATGCAGGAGTTCCCAGGGCGATGGCCCATGACCCCTGGGGGCATAGGTTTAGTCCGGCGTGTTGGCCTCTTTATTAAGCCTAGGTTGGGTTGCAGCGTATTGTTTGGCCGAGGACGGGCATGACCCAGGAAAGTGTGTCTGGCCGGAGTTAATCGAGCGTGGTGGGTAAGTTGGTGCACCCCTGCAGGGAAGAAAACATCTATTGATAGCCTGTCCTATGGTAACAGACACTTGGAGTTGTATCCCGATTGATACAACTAGAACTGGATACTTGAGATGAGAAATTGATATGAGAAAAGGATAGTATGGCTCTGGGATTGCTTTCTCGCAGGGAGTCGAGAAAGGATCTCTGGCCAGGGTTGATAACACTACTACTACTTTACATTATGTTGATCTGTACTCTTCTACATGCTGCAAGATGCTTGAAGATGCTGGAAGATGCTAGTCTTTGATAGGCTAGGCTTTCCCCTTCTTTCTGGCATTTTGTGGTTTAGTCCACAGATACAACCCATTTCCTTTGATACAGATGCATACTTAATTTAGATCTGATGTAAGTCTTGTGAGTACTTTGGATGAGTACTCACAGCTGCTTTGCTACCTCTTTTCCCCCATACCCGATTGTTGCGACCAGATGACAGATCCCAGGAGCCAGACGACACCACTGATGACTACTGCTACCCCGAGGGTGCCTACTACTGCGTGACGACCGCTGACAACTTGGAGTAGGTAGGAGGCTCCCAGGCAGGAGGCCTTGCCTTTTCGATCGATGTTGTTTTTGTGCTAGCCTTCTTAAGGCAAACTTGTTTAACTCATGTCTATACTCAGATATTGTTGCTTCTGCTGACTCTTATGTATTCGAGCCCTCGAGACCCCTGGCTTGTAATATAAAGCTTGTATTATTTTAATTTGTGTCTAGAGTTGTGTTGTGATATCTTCCCGTGATTCCTTGATCTTGATCATACACATTTGCGTGCATGATTAGTGTACGATTGAATCGAGGGCGTCACACTCCCCTCCTCCACTCTTTTATATATGGGGGAGGGGGCACCCCATAGACACACAAGTTGACCATTGATCTCTTAGCCGTGTGCGGTGCCCCCCTCCACCATAATCCACCTCGGTCATATCGTAGCGGTGCTTAGGCGAAGCCCTGTTTCGGTAGCATCATCATCACCGTCATTACGCCGTTGTGCTGACGAAGCTCTCCCTCGACAATCTACTGGATAGTGAGTTCGTGGGACGTCACCGAGCCGACTGTGTGCAGATCGCGGAGGTGACGTACCTTCAGTGCTAGGATCGGTCGATCGTGAAGATGTACGACTACATCAACCGCGTTTTCATAACGCTTCCACTTACGGTCTACGAGGGTACGTGGACAACACTCTTCCCTCTCATTGCTATGCATCACCATGATCTTGCGTATGCGTAGGAATTTTTTTGAAATTACTACATTCCCCAACAGCATGACCATAATAGATATTACTCATATAAATAGAACAACTATTATTCTCTAATTTAAATGAATAACTGTCTCGCATCAAACAAGATCTAGATATAATGTTCATGCTTAACGCTGGCACCAAATAACAATTATTCAGGTCTAAAACTAATCTCGAAGGTAGATGTAGAGGTAGCGTGCCGACGGCGATCACATCGACTTTGGAACCATTTCCCATGCGCATCGTCACCTCGTCCTTAGCCAATCTTCGCTTAATTTGTAGCCCCTGTTTCGAGTTGCAAATATTAGCAACAGAACCACTATCAAATACCCAGGCGCTACTGCGAGCATTAGTAAGGTACACATCAATAACATGTATATCAAATATACCTTTCACTTTGCCATCCTTCTTATCCGCCAAATACTTGGGGCAGTTCCGCTTCCAGTGACCAGTCCCTTTACAGTAGAAGCACTCAGTCTCAGGCTTAGGTCCAGACTTGGGCTTCTTCACTTGAGTAGCAACTTGCTTGTTGTTCTTCTTGAAGTTCCCCTTCTTCCCTTTGCCCTTCTTCTTGAAACCGGTGGTCTTGTTGACCATCAACACTTGATGCTCCTTCTTGATTTCTACCTCTGCGGCCTTTAGCATTGCGAAGAGCTCGCGAATTGTCTTATCCATCCCTTGCATATTATAGTTCATCACGAAGCTCTTGTAGCTTGGTGGCAGTGATTGAAGAACTCTGTCAATGACACTATCATCAGGAAGATTAACTCCTAGATGAGTCAAGTGGTTGTGGTACCCAGACATTCTGAGTATATGTTCACTGACAGAACTATTCTCCTCCATTTTGCAGTTGTAGAACTTATTGGAGACTTCACATCTCTCAACCCGGGCATTTGCTTCAAATATTAAATTCAACTCCTGGAACATCTCATATGCTCCATGACGTTCAAAACATCGTTGAAGTCCTGATTCTAAGTTGTAAAGCATGGCACACTAAACTATCGAGTAGTCATCAGCTTTGCTTTGCCAAACGTTCTTAATGTTGTCAGTAGTATCTGCAGCAGGCTTGTCACCCAACGGTGCTTCCAGGACGTAATTCTTCTGTGCAGCAATGAGGATAATCCTCAAGTTACGGACCAAGTCTGTGTAATTGCTACCATCATCTTTCAACTTAGCTTTCTCTAGGAACGGATCAAAATTCAATAGAACAACAGCACGGGCCATTTATCTACAACAACATAGACCTACAAAATACTATCAGGTACTAAATTCATGATAAATTAAAGTTCAATTTAATCATATTACTTAAGAACTCCCACTTAGATAGACATCCCTCTAATCATCTAAGTGATCACGTGATCCATATCAACTAAACCATATCCGATCATCACGTGAGATGGAGTAGTTTTCAATGGTAAACATCACTATGTTGATCATATCTACTATATGATTCACGCTCGACCTTTCGGTCTCAGTGTTCCGAGGCCATATCTGCATATGCTAGGCTCGTCAAGTTTAACCCGAGTATTCTGCTTGTGCAAAACTCGCTTCCACCCGTTGTATGTGAACGTAGAGCTTATCACACCCGGTCATCACATGGTGTCTCGGCACGATGAACTGTAGCGACGGTGCATACTCAGGGAGAACACTTGTACCTTGAAATTTAGTGAGAGATCATCTTATAATGCTACCGCTGTACTAAGCAAAATAAGATGCATAAAGGATAAACATCACATGCAATCAAATAAGTGATATGATATGGCCATCATCATCTTGTGCCTTTTGATCTCCATCTCCAAAGCACCGTCATGATCATCATCGTCACCGGCTTGACACCTTGATCTCCATTGAAGCATCGTTGTCGTCTTGCCAACTATTGCTTCTACGACTATCGCTACCGCTTAGTGATAAAGTAAAGCAATTACATGGCGGTTGCATTTCATACAATAAAGCGACAACCATATGGCTCCTGCCAGTTGCCGATAATAGTGTTACAAAAGATGATCATCTCATACAATAATTTATATAATCACGTCTTGACCATATCACATCACAACATGCCCTGCAAAAACAAGTTAGACGTCCTCTACTTTGTTGTTGCAAGTTTTACGTGGCTGCTACGGGCTTCTAGCAAGAACCGTTCTTACCTATGCATCAAAACCACAACGTAGTATAGTGATTGCTTTTTGATCTTCAGAAAGAACCCTATTCATTGAAACCAATTCAACTAAAGTTGGAGAAACAGACACCCACGAGCCACCTGTGTGCAAAGCACGTCGGTAGAACCAGTCTTGCATAAGCATATGCGTAATGTCGGTCTGAGCCGCTTCATCCAACAATACCGCTGAATCAAGAATCAACTAGTGACGGCAAGCAATATGTATATACCCATGCCCACAACTCATTTGTGTTCTACTCATGCATATAATATCAACGCATAGACCTGGCTCTGATACCACTGTTGGGGAACGCAGTATTTCAAAAAAATTCCTACGATCACGCAAGATCTATCTAGAAGATGCATAGCAACAAGAAGGGGAGAGTATGTCTACGTACCCTCATAGACCGAAAGCGGAAGCGTTATGAAACGCAGTTGATGTAGTCGAACGTCTTCGCAATCCAACCGATCAAGTACCAACGCACGGCACCTCCGTGATCTGCACACGTTCCGCTCGGTGACATCCCTTGTACTCTTGATCCAGTTGAGGCCGAGGGACAGTTTCGTCAGCACGATGACGTGATGACAGTGATGATGAACTTACCGATGCAGGGCTTCTCCTAAGCACTACAACGATATGACTGAGGTGGAATTCTATGGAGGGGGCACCGCACACGGCTAAACAATCAACTTGTGTGTCTATGGGGTGCCCCCTATATAAAGGGGGGAGGGGAGGTGTAACGCCCCGGACACACCCGCCGGTGGTCGTTACTCCTGGCGGGATCTAGACTGGCCCCACAGATCAATACTAGTCTTTTCTGTGCACTTTGTCCTCACCCGTGCGCACCTGGGAGCAACTTCCTGATCGGTCACCCATCCTAAAACTACTCCAAGCTAAGCACTCTTGACTTTGGAGTTCTGTCCGAATGGGCTCCTAGAAAAGAAGGAATTCCTTATTGATATGAGTAGTCTATCATCCCTAATAAGCCAGGCTATCACATACACCCCCACTCAGAGGAACCGACGTCCTCATCGAACCACAAGAACGTTCCCTCTTGGCACATATGTTTGTGCATCCAGTCCGGTACATGTGCTATGCCGTGTGCCATGACGGGTCACAAACGTCATGAACAACATGAACGCGCACCTGTCCGCAAACATCCGTGTAACCATGAGGGTCGGCACTGATACCAACTTGTAACGCCCCGGACACACCCGTCGGTGGTCGTTACTCCTGGCGGGATCTAGACTGGCCCCACAGATCAATATTAGTCTTTTCTGCGCACTTTGTACTCACTCGTGCGCACCCGGGAGCAACTTCCCGATCGGTCACCCATCCTAAAACTACTCCAAGCTAAGCACACTTAATTTTGGAGTTCTGTCTGAATGGGCTCCCGGAAAAGAAGGAATTCCTTATTGATATGAGTAGTCTATCATCCCTAATAAGCCAAGCTATCACAAGAGGGTCGACCCTCATAGGGCATGCCCAAGGGGGGAGTCCTACTCCGAGTGGGAGTAAGTTTCCCCCTTTCCTAGTTGGAGTAGGAGAAGAAGGAAGAGGGAGAGGGAGAGAAGGAAAGGGGGGCCGCCCCCACCCCAATTCGGATTGGGCTTGGGGGCGCCCTCCACCTGGCCACCTCCTCCTCTCTTCCACTAAGGCCCAATAAGGCCCATTGACTCCCGGGGTGTCCGGTAACCTCCCGGTACTCCGGAAAATGCCCGAACTCATCCAAAACCATTCCGGTGTCCAAACATAGCCTTCCAATATATCGATCTTTATGTCTCGACCATTTCGAGACTCCTCGTCATGTCCACGATCACATCCAGGACTCCAAACTGCCTTCGTTACATCAAAACACATAAACTCATAATACCGATCTTCATCGAACGTTAAGCGCGCGGACCCTACGGGTTCGAGAACTATGTAGACATGACTCATCTCCGGTCAATAACCAATACCGGAACCTGGATTCTCATATTGGTTCCTACATATTCTACGAAGATCTTTATCGGTCAAACCGCATAACAACATGCGTTGTTCCCTTTGTCATCGGTATGTTACTTGCCCGAGATTCGATCGTCGGTATCTCAATACCTAGTTCAATCTCGTTACCGTCAAGTCTCTTTACTCATCCCGTAATGCATCATCCCGCAACTAACTCATCAGTTACAATGCTTATAGTGATGTGCATTACCGAGAGGGCCTAGAGATACCTCTCTGATACACGGAGTGACAAATCCTAATCTTGATCTATGCCAACTCAACAAACACCATCGAAGACCCCTGTAGAGCATGTTTATAGTCACCCACTTACGTTGTGACGTTTGATAGCACACTAAGTGTTCCTCCGGTATTCGGGAGTTGCATAATCTCATAGTCATAGGAACATGTATAAGTTATGGAGAAAGCAATAGCAATAAACTAAACGATCATAGTGCTAAGCTAACAGATGGGTCAAGTCAATCACATCATTCTCTAATGATGTGATCCCATTCATCAAATGACAACTCATGTCTATGGTTAGGAAACTTAACCATCTTTGATTAACGAGCTAGTCAAGTAGAGGCATACTAGTGACACTCTGTTTGTCTATGTATTCACACATGTACTAAGTTTCCGGTTAATACAATTCTAGCATGAATAATAAGCATTTATCATGATATAAGGAAATATAAATAAAAACTTTATTATTGCCTCTAGGGCATATTTCCTTCAAAACCTAAATACATGTGTGGATACATAAACAAATACTGTGTCCCTAGTGAGTATCTACTAGACTAGCTCGTTGATCAAAGATGGTTAAGGTTTCCTAACCATAGACATGTGTTGTCATTTGATAACGGGATCACATCAAATGATGTGATGGACAATACATATCCATTAGCTTAGCATATGATAGTTCAGTTTATTGGTACTTATTTCGTCAATGTCAAATACATGTTCCTTCGACCATGAGATCATGTAACTCCCGGATACCGGAGGAATACCTTGTGTTCTATCAAACGGCACAACGTAACTGGGTGATTATAAAGATACTCTATAGGTATCTCCGAAGGTTTATGTTGAGTTGGCATGGATCGAGATTGGGATTTGTCACTCCGAGTTTCGGAGAGGTGTCTCTGGGCCCTCTCGGTAATACACATCATAAGCTCGCAAGCAAATGACTAAGGAGTTAGTCACGAGGTGATGTATTACAGAAAGAGTAAAGAGACTTGTTGGTAACAAGATTGAACTAGGTATGAAGACACCGATGATCGAATCTCGGGCAAGTAACATACCGATGGACAAAGGGAATTACGTATCTTGTCATAAGGTTCGACCGATAAAGATCTTCGTAGAATATGTAGGAGCCAATATGGGCATCCAGGTTCCGCTATTGGTTATTGACCGGAGAGGTGTCTTGGTCATGTCTACACAGTTCTCGATCCCGTAGGGTCTGCACGCTTACCGTTCGTTGACGATATAGTATTATATGAGTTATGTATGTTGGTGACCGAATGTTGTTTGGAGTCCTGGATGAGATCACGGACATGACGAGGAGCTCCGGAATGGTCGGGAGGTAAAGATTGATATATAGGATGATATGGTTAGGCCAAGGGGTAAAGCCCATAGGGCTTTAGGTCGATGCAAAAGGAGTTTTGCGGAGGCCAGGGGGCTAAATGCCGGAGACCTTGGCGTCTAGACCTGGGCCAGACGCCGAGGCCCATGGCGTCTGGGCAACATGCCAAGGACTATGGCGTCTGGTCCTGGAAGTCCGATAAGGACTCTTCCTAGCGGGCAAAACCGACTTTGAGGAGGCTCTTACTCCAAGTTTTGACCCCAGGGCTCAACATATAAATAGAGGGGCATGGCTAGCACCTGGAACACATCAAGATACACCAAGCCGTGTGCCGGCAACCCCGCCCCTTTAGTTTATCCTCCGTCATAATCTCTGTTGTGCTTGGTGAAGCCCTGTGGAGATTGTTCTTCACCAACATAGTCACCACGCCGTCGTGCTGCCGGAACTCATCTACTACTTCGCCTCTCTTGCTGGATCAAGAAGGCGAGGACGTCATCGAGCTAAACGTGTGCTGAACGCGGAGGTGCCGTACGTTCGGTACTTGATCGAGACGGATCGTGAAGGTGTACAACTACATCAATCACGTTGATTAAAGGTTCCGTTTAGCGATCTTCAAGGGTATGCAGATGCTCTTCCCCTCTCGTAGCTATGCATCTCCATGAATAGATCTTGCGTGTGCGTAGAATTTTTTTGTTTTCCATGCAAAATTTCCAAACAGTTAGCCCAACTCCTCGGCTTCATCCGGCATCTAAAATAAAAAGTAAAAGGGACACGGCGCTATACCTCGTTCATACCATCGTCCACCAAGTAGCAGATGCCCTCGTGATCGTTTGGAACTTTCTCGGCCTTCCCCTTGAATAACAAGGAGAGCATCTCCCTCACGGCCTTGTTCCCATCAAACCACCTCAGATGGCCTGAGTGGTGACACCCTCCCTGCTGTACGCCCACATGGGGCGAGCTCGGGCTTGAAGGAGCAAGACGTCGCAACTTAGGGCCACATGCATCACCTGGACCAAGGTGACCCGCTTCTGATCGATTAACGAAGGCGGTCACCCTCTGGGCCACCCGGTTCACCTCCTTGGAATCCAGAGGGGTCTTAGCGAAGACGAAAGCGACCCCTGGCTGAGGAGGGTTGGCTAGTGGCCGAGGAAAGCCTGAACTTGGGTGAAGCTCGTGTCCCTGTTACCATTACAATTAAGCTACTAGCTCGAGGCCGCCTACCCGATATCTGTCGGAATTGACTTTGTAAATTGTGGTGCGCTCATGGCCGACTATGATGCCGATCATCGAGCTATGGTGGCTCTGTGAATTTGATTACAATAACTGTAAAATCTGATGTTATTCATGTCTTACAAAATATGGCTAGAGAACATATATCTTTAGACCAAAGAAATCACTTCTCTCTACAAAGATATGGCGTTAGAGTCAGCTTCGCTCGTGGACTTGACAGAGTCGAGAGTTGGAGTGTTGCCGAACATGCCCTTAGTCTACTCACCTTCCTCTTCAACACGAGCCCCATGCGTCGCGTGCATCGATGTGTCACTTATAGTGATCCAAGCGCAACGTCGCCTGCAACGCTGCCTAATGGGTTGGCCCAACAAACGTAGTAGTGCAGGACGGTATTCATTTGCTTCCTTTCGAAAGCTCTTTGTTTCAAATTTTATACTTGTATTTACATTCAAAAAATATCCAAAAAAATAAATATAAATAATTAAAATGATTATGCAATGCTTAAAAAATATTTATGTAGTGGTTAAAAAATATCCTTGCAACTTTACATAAAAAAATGTTCATCCGTTTCGAAAATATGTTTGGAACATTATAAAAAATGCAGTGTTAAAAAACATGCATTTAAAAATATGTTTGTGAGATTTTAAAAAAAATGCAGCGCTAAAAAATGTCCTCGCAACTTTTAAAAACAATTAATGGCATTCAGAAAAATTTAAAATATGTTCACGCATTTCAAAATAACATGGCAATTCTTAAAAATGCTTGTAAAATGCCAAAAAATATTTGTGTAATTCAAAAAATGTTTCATACGATTAAAAAAATAAACCTGAAATTTTTGAAAAATGTTATGCATTTTGAAAATATGTTCATGACATTTTATAAGATGTTTTATATAATGTAAAAAAATGTTGACCTAGTTTCGAACAAATGTTGAAAAACACATATTTGAAAAAAAAATCAACATGTATACAGAAAGTATAATGTGTACTGAAAAAAGTAGGAACATATTGAAAAAAGAAAGAAGAAGAAATATAAAGGAAAACCTCAATGAACAAACGCAGAAAACAGAAAATGAAATGGTGAAAGAACACATAAACAAATAGGAAAAAAAAACTACATAAACAGCGGACCAAAACCACCAAAAAAGAACAGGAAAAACTGTCAAAACAACCACAGAAACAAACCAGATAAAAATCTCACGGAAGAAGGGGTCAATAACTTCCCTAAATAAATCGCTCGCCCAGCCTCGTATTGGGCTAGCCCATCTGTCTCCCGGCAGAGGCGAGACCTACTTAGGGACTATTTGGATTATGCCAGCGTCAGCCTCACAAATCACGGACGCACCGATTAATTGGAGGCAAATTCCACCGCCCATGTCTCGCTAAAAATTAGCGCCAAATTGAACTAGGACAGCTAGTCAGGCTAGGGCACATCAATTTTTTGGTAACCATCTAAACAAATATGCCATGCCAGGTCAACGCCAAATTTTTGGTCGGGCATCGTTCCAAACAGCCCCTCAGGACTAACGGTTGGCGATGTATAGCTCCCTAGGAGGTACTATTTAACGCCGTGTCAAACAATCACCTTTCACATACGCAGTGACCCACTGGACCAGTCCTTTAGGGCAGCCTGTTTCTTTCTTTGCTGGTTTCATTTTTTACAAATTATGTTTATGTTTTCTAAAAAATCAAAATTTTCAAAACGTTCCAAATTAGAATATATTTGGCATTTTATAAAACATATAGCCAAATTTAAAAATGTGTGTGTCAATTTTGTATGGAATTTTAAGCAAATCCTGTTTCATATTTTGTTCCCAAATTAAAAAAAAACTAATCTTGAATTGTGTTACCATTTCCAAAGGCGAACAACTTGTGAAATTGCGAACATCTTTCATAAAAAGGAGCAATTTCTTGAAATTCCGAACATTGCTGGAATTTTTAAAAATTCTAAAAACACGAATATAAGAAAATTAGAATAGCTTTTGATATTTTGTAAAACTTGTGAAAATTATTATTTTGGGGAGTATTTTTTAATTTTGATTTTTTGGAAGAAGATGGTTATGTATTTAAATTTCAGTTTTTATTTCAAAATAGAACAATATTTAAAAGTTACAAATATTTTTTGGAAACCAAAACATTACTCAAATTTATAAATAATTTTTGCGAACAAGGTTTGTTAGAAATTTTGAAATGTGTTTTGACAAGAAAAAAAAGTGGGAAAGGCAAAATGGAACGGAAAATGGAATAATTAATAAGAAAAAAACGATTCAAGATGCTTGTTGCCAAAACCGGTAAAAAACTTGCAGCAGGTTAGCAAACCGAAACTACCCTACGCATTAAACGCCGCCCCAACCGATTGCTAGCTCGCGTGTGTGTGAACGATCGACACTTTGATGTGGGACCCACTATTTTGTCGTGGATCCTGTATGGCACGTAAGTCGCTGGCAAGCGACGTAGCGCGTACTCCGCGCTCGCGCGCTACTGTTTCGGCCGGCTCATTTAGGGGTTTTGCCCCAACCATTTCTGGAAAAGGTTATAGGGCGTGTGGTTGCCCGCATGCAGTCCAACCAAGCCCGTGCGAGATGTGCGCGGTCTGTTTGGTTGTCTGGGCTGCATGTGGTTTGAGACCCGCACGGACCTTAAAGCAGCCCGCAGCCTGGCCCGGTGAAAACAGCCGAATCGGCATTTCTCGCAAGCCTGGTCGTGCGCGGCCACGCGTGTGAGGTAGTTGCACGTCTCGGGCAGCGCGAGAGAAGGAGGCGACATCTCATTACTCCCCCCCCACTCTCCTGTCACCGTCCAGACGCACTGTTCCCACCGCTCCCTCTCTCTTCCTCACCGCCCCTCCCTCTTCTCTCCTCCGATGGCTCCGCCACGCTCACCGCCACGCCGTCGTCTGACCCCCGTCGACCAGGGCATCGCCGACATCTAGGAGCGCTGGCTGGCCGGGGTCCTGAACTCGGGCCGCGACCTGGCGTCGACGCTGCGCGCGCCGTCCCCCATCTGCTACCGGCCACCACGAGCGCCGGACAATGCGGTGTCGGCCGCTCCTGCTCCGCCGCCGCCGATTCCGGACCTCGTGGTTCTGGGCTCGGCACCGGCGCCGTCGAGGGAGCCACCCCTTCTTGGGACCCCATTGGCCACGGGGGTTTTCTTGACCCCCCCCTCCAAGGGTTTTCTCCGGTCGGCGGGCCGTCCTTCTCGACCTCCGACGTGGCGTCGCCGGGGCCGGCTCCTCGTCTGCCCCGCCTCCTCTCTCCTTCCCGTCAGGGTTTTCACCCCAGCCTCGGTTCACCGCCGCTGCGCGTGCTCCGGTGAGTCAAACCCCTCAATCTTTGCTCCTAGATGTAGATTAAATGTTTATTTCTTAGGCATGTGGTAGTAGTTAGTTGATTCGATATGATTGGATAGGATTATAGCAGATCCGATTAGATGCGATCCCAATCGAATCCAATCGGACTGATCTGTTCTTGTTTTATACAGTGTCTGCTAGGATAATTTTTCTTGTGCTACTGCTTGTGTGTCCTATGATTTATGTTCATGCTAGTAGGTGTGTTCATGCTAGAATCATGTTGATTGATGGCATGTTCATGTTCTTCATGTTGAGTGATGAATGCTAGAATCATGTTGACTGATGGCATGTTCATGTTCTAGATAGGATCATGTTCATGTTTCATGTTGCTAACATACATGTTCTAGCTAGGGTTTGTGTTGAATGTTATACGTGCATGTAGTAGGAGCATTTTAGGATGGTGCCAAATCTGCATGGTTGTACATGGGTGCTATTGGCACTTGGTGTTGCTATTTTTAGATGTTACCATGTTTAGGGTAGTGTTGTGTTTAATGTCAGTTGCATCAAAGAAGATGGCACTGATCAGTGGACTTCCCCAACAGCAAGTCAACTAATCAGTGCCACTGATCAGTGGCATTTGCCCAACAACAAGTGTCATTGATAGGCAAATGCCACTTATCAATGGCACTTGTTGTTGGGCAAAATGCCACTTATCAATGGCACTTGATGTTGGGCAAGTCACTGATCAGTGGCATTTGCCCAACAACAAGTGCCATTGATAAGTGGCATTTACTCAAAGAGTTTATGGACTAATCAGTGCCATTTTGCAAAAAGTTTATGCACTAATACTTGTCATCTTACTTAACAAGATATTGAAGACTGACTGGGATGTGCTGGGAGGAGGAGCTCAGGTGGTGGCCGAAGCTGAGCGCGCCGAGGATTTCATCCCCACGAATAGGTGGCTCAGGAAGGTGGACCTGCCTAGCAGGATCGCCTTCATGAGCGTGCCTCGTTTAAGGGGACGATCTCCGAGGCAGGGCCACGAGGAGGGGGCCAGGGAGCCGATGCGCTTCTACCAGCAGATCAAGAACAACGAGGACCTCGCCATGCTCGTCGTGCCTCCCAAGTTCGTGGAGGTGATGAACACCTGGTTGGTCATCAAGCGGCTTCCGCGCGTCGTCAGGCTGTCGGCGAACAAGCAGTGCGTGTTCTGGGTGCAGGTGCAGAACTTCGAGGGGCACATGGTGCTTAGCCGGGGCTGGAACTACTTCTGCCGCCGCCACCAGATCGTCCCCGGCAACCTCGTCGTTTTATGCATCTCCGGACTCGGACTGAAGGTTCAGATGTACAACCACGACTCCTCGGTGATGTGCAGGTTTCATTACAGGAGGCACAATTGCATTGGTAACATCGATCAGGCTATGTAGTTAACTTAAGTAAAGTGTTAGTGGAGAACTTTTATGGTGTGTGACGAGACTTGTGCGGGTAACTTGTTCATATTTTGGCCAGGAGCAGCACCCTGGCATGGAGCAGGGAAGGATGACGCCCCTGCTTTTAATCTAGACTTATGCTATGTAGTTAAGTAGTTTGCTGTCTTCTCCTTGCTTGCTGTGTTAAGTTTGCTGTCATTACATTGCTTGCTTTGTTTGATCTTGCTGTTGTGTTGTTGCTGTTGAGTTGATCATGTGGTGGTAAGGCCATCACATTTGAATGGGGTGAGCAGAACACAAACGCTGTTTGCAACCAAACAGCTGAAGTTTGCATCTGCTTACACCCTAAGCACAAAAACGGCAACCAAACAGCAGGGGGTAAATCCATCTCCATGCGATGCAAGCAATCAAACAGGTTGCATCTGCTGCATATGAGGCTGTATTTCAGCGACCAGGCTGGGTTGAGATGGACATGCAATTCAGGTACTGTTCCAAACTGCAACCAAACACGCCCCTACTACCTTCACTGAACCGGGTTTTTCTGTTTACCTTTTACTTTCTTTTGGTTTTTATTTCTTTTTATTTTCCATTTTTTTCTTTTTCTTTTATGTTCCTTCTTGTTTTTCTTTTTCTTTTTTCTTTTTCTTTTTTTCTGTTTACATTTTTATTGTTGTCTTTTCAATTTGCGAAAATATATTAAATTCGAGAATATGGTTTAAATTCGTTCATTTTTTTATGAAATGATGAACATTTTTGAAATACAAGTTTTTTTTGAATCGTGATTTTGTTTTTACAAATTCGGGAATATTAGGTTAAATCTTGAACAATTTTTGTGAAACACTGAACATTTGTAGAAACTCATGAACCTTTTTGCGAAATTGTGAATATTTTTAAAATTTGTGAACATTGTTTAGAAATTTGTGAACATTCTCTTAAATTATGAACATGCTTTAAAATTCGCTCACGAATGTTTGAAATCATGAACATTTTTAAAATTCAAGAGCAATTTTTAAATAATCATGAAGTGTTTTTCAATTCGTGATCATTTTCTAACTATTTTTAAACATTATTTAAGTTTGTGAACATTTTTGTTAAATCACGAACATATTTTGAAATCATGAACATTTTTCACAAATTCATGAACATTTCTCTTAAATCGTGAACATTGGAATTCCTGAAAAAAAATTGAAGTAATGAATATTTTTTCTTGAATTCATGATTTAACGAACTTTTTGATATCCCGAATTATTGCGAAAAAAGGAAAAAAGAAAAGAAAAAGAAGAAAAAAACAGGCGCATTCCGGCCCGCACATGTGCTCTTTAGGGCCGACCATGTATTGGACACCCCATTTTTCTCAGTTCAACATTTTTCTCTGAGTTTTTTCTTATTTCAAATAATTCGAATTTTTTCGAATTTTGACATAGAATGTGTAAAAATGATATAATATTCATTAATTTAGAAAAATGCTCATTCATTTTAAAAATATTCCAGAAATCCTATAATGTTCATGGTTTTGAATAATTTTCGCATATTCAAAAGAATGATAAATGCTCACCAATACAAAAACTATTCTTCTATTTGAAAATATATTCACAAGTTCGAAAAATGTTCATGAATTTCCCAAAAATGTCACTAAAAAATGTTTGCGAATTTCGAATGTTGTTCTCAATTTTCAAAAAAATGTTCACAAATTTAAAACATGTTCGCTGATATAAAAAGTAGTCATGCACACAAAAAACATTAAAAACGAAAACGTTTCTCAATTTCTAAAATTGTTCCCAAATTTGAAAAATGTTCGCCGGTTCAAAACAATTGTTCCGTGTTCCAAAAAATGTACGCGAATTTAAATGAATGTTCGTCAATTTGAAAATGCTGAAGAAGTTGTAAAAAATATTCTAAATTTAAAAAGTCTTTCTGATTCAAACAAATGTTCATGTATTCTAAAATCTTTGTGATTCAAATAAAATATTCATCTATTTGAAAAAATGTTCACAGTTTAAAAAGTATTTTTTAATTTAGAAGATGTTCACAAACTGAAAAGGGAAAAGGAAAAACAAAATAAAACAGAAAAGAAAATGAAAAAAGAAGAAAGAAGAGAAAAAACCATTTCTTCAAGGAAGGTTCTAGAATCTTCTCAAAATTGGTGTAGATAAGATCCAGCAATGGGCCGGCCCATAATAATATAGCACGTACGCGCCAGGTCGCTCACTCGCCAAATAGGAGCCACCGTTTGATGCTTACAGTTACAAATTGGCAATTCCTAGCTTCCTTGGTACTCTTTGCAAATATTACTCCCATCTCGAAGGTTGCAACAAGTGGGGCACTGCATGCATCCACGAGAAATAACTCCGTGCCTTTCGCAGAAGGAGAGAAAAAAAGAAAACACGTTTTCCCCTTTTCTGAGAGGCAGGACTATGCTTCTTGTGGAAGCAAATCCATGCCTCCACGAGAAGTAAATCCGTGCCTCTCACAGAAGGAACGGGTAAAAAAGAAAAGGCATTTTTTCATGCAAAATTTTTTTATGAAATTTTTGTCTAAAACTTAAGGGAAACCGGGGGAAAACCAAAGAGCCAAAAAAAGCAAAAAAAAATCATCTAATAGGCGAAAAAATATATGAATGGAACGCCCATAGCGCAACACATGGTGGCGCGCTCCCAGCCCACCCAAAGTGACCCCTGCGGGGCTCCGGAAGAAGTACTCGCTAATTAGTTGTTCTTCTAAAATTAGGCCTTGGTCATTGACCTCCCGGGCTTCTTGTTTCTCTCGTATTATCATGGGCCATGTGCAGTGGCGAAGCCACACTTGAGCTGGGTAGTCAATTGACTACACAACTTTTTACAAAAACGAAATACAACAAGTAGAAATCATGCCAAAAAAATCTTGTGAATGCATACATCTGACAACACAACATTCAATTGACCGCACATATTTGGATGCCTGGCACCGCCACTGGCCATGTGTAGTTTCTTCAAGCCTTAAGATGGACAAACGGGCTCGTCCTGAGAATCTTGTGCTGTTGCCGAAACGCGACACAGAAATTCTCACGCAACAACCGACTGCGTGCGTGCAGCCAACAAGCAGCTGGGCAAAAACCCTGGCGCGTCACCACCGTCCTTGAGCCCCAGCCTTCCCGGCGATCGGTCGGTGAGTACACAGGCAAGGCAAGACAAGCAGCGCAACCTACAACGAAATAAACGTCCTACACACAAGTGCGCCGCGACATGCAACAAGAGCGCCACAACTCGCAGTTGGAACTGTGCAATCTCGACAGTAGGCTACTGTCCGTAGGCGGTCGACGTTAGCTCCTGTCCGCCACCGGTCGATCCGCCCGTCCCTTCCATTCCATCGCGCAGGCTACATGCTACTGCTAGCGAGTGCACGTACGCGCGGCTATGATAAGACCGCCCGTAGACTGCAGATTCACAGTAGAATCGCCCGTACCGACGTCCGTAGACACGAGGGCGTACTGTAGCGGCCGTGCCCCCTGCCTACGGGGACGAGAGTCGAGACATAACACTGCTCCGTTGGGCCGGGCCTCGGCTTCCCCCGTGCCCGGAGAGCGACATACCACTGTTGGGCTGGGCATGGCAAGAGCAGGTGATCGGGGTGCGGTCTCCTGATTCCATTGGCGAGATCGATCCGTCGATTCGTCCAGCTCTCCAGTTTCCTATTGGAGGATCGCATGTGCAAGCGCGACCGATCCACGGAGACGCGCGGCTGTGCCGGGCCGAGGGACCACGACGAACACCATCGTCCACTACGGTTCAGCAGTTTCCACTGCCAGCGATACGTTGGTAATAAGTTTCAGAGCGAGGTAGGATCGGGAGGCTACTCGTTCCGATGCGGCGGTGCTGGCAGCTATACGCAACTTGGCTAGCCGCAGTTGCCGTGAACTGAATGAAGTGAGCACAGCACAGCTGTCTTGTGCGCACTGGCCTTGGCTACGAGGGCCAAGTGATGAATGAATAGTTGACGGCTCTGTGAATCCATCACTCACATGGCTGAGATGAGATGGCCACAGTAGAGTGGATCCCCCCTCCCTCTAGCAGTCTAGCCTCAACAGCTTGGCGAGGCTGGTCCGCTGGTGTATATCATGTGGTGTGGTAGTGATAGTATATACGCACAAGCCTATCAGAATCCAAATGGAGAGAAAATTAATACATGGCTTGGATCCAGGTCACTGGAACGGGATCAATGTATATTCTACTGCTAGTATACATTACTGCGGCTAGCCTCATCAAACCGGCCACTCTGTACCCTATGGGTCCGTCCGTCCGTCCGTCTTCATGGTGTGTGTGCACCAGTCAAAAGGTTCTTGCCTCCATGTGGATCTCTTGTTACTTAACAATGCAGAATTTGGGCCAAATGATTGCAGCAGTCCATGCTAATGTAAGGCAACAAGACTCCCGTCCATTGCGCTGTGATAACTAGGAGCTCATCTTTTGGCTTTTTTCAGCACTACTGCACAAAGTGTTTCTGCTTCAGGGTATTTTATGTCGCCTTGTGCTTTCTGTCTGCCTTTTCGAAAGGTACTACAAAGGAGCAGGAGGACATGAACAGAGGACTCAAATTCAAAAAATATACTTATGTATCATGGCAACTTTGGGAGAGGCTTGGGTCTCTCGGATAAGCGGCATGGATATCAGGTAAAGAGATTAGTGCATGATGCGTCCATGTTATGCCGCCTAAAGGAAGCACTGTCTTAGGCTGTTTCTTTTGAGAAGCAGTGGGTCAAATCCAAAGCAGCATCTCTTCCTCCTTTCTTTCAGCATAAAGATCACATGGATGTGAGGGCTAGAATATTTGGTACGTTGTGTAGGTGGCTAGGCTAGCTAGATGCGGGTTGCAGCAGGTGTACAAGTGAGAGTGAGACATGCAGATGATTCCACTGCACCTTTGCTCATGTAGAACAAGGCCGTGAGAAATATTTAAAAGATTGCCGGTCGCCAAAAGAGCTGGGCATACACTACCAGTACCTGGCTGGCTAATAGGTTTGGCCCATGCACACAAAAGACCAAAGGGTTCGGTTTATTTTGGAATTTGGAGTAGAGGAGTGTATTTGATCTTGCTGATTCTGTCAACCGATTTCTGGTTTTCAGTTAAAAAGATGAGGTAAATATGGTGTAGTGAACTTCTGGTAAATTGTGTCACATGTAAATTAGTCTAAGTACCATAATTGTATAACCGCTTCATAATGAAAAAGGCCCCCCCCCCTCTCGATCGCGACCGCGTCGCCCCCGCGGGCGGCCGGCCGCGCCTCCCCTCCTTCCCCGCAAGCCCTCCCCCTCTCTCCTCCTCCTCCCTGCCCCCGTCGCTGGCGCCCACCGCGGGCCTGGCCCGGGCGACGTTGGCGGCGGCGGCCCCCCGGCCCTTACCCGTCTAGGGTTTCTCCGGCGCGGGACGGAGCGCTCCAGGCGGTGTCTTCATGCGGCGGTGGTCCTGTGCGGCGGCGGGGTTTCCTGTGCTGTGGCAGTGGCGAGTTCTGGGCGGCGGCGCCGCCGTTGGCGGCGGGGCTGCGAGGCGGCGTGGGCTGGCGGCGCCCGCCCGGCCCAGATCTGGGCCCTTCGGGCCCCATCTGGGCCTGGGCGAGCCGGCGACAGGCGTGGCATTGGCGTGGCCATCAAGAGGCGGTGGTGAGCAGCGATGATCGGCGGGGGCTGGTGGCGTCGACGCCAGCCTGCTGCATCGTGGCCGGCGGGGCTTAGCGGGCCCATTTCGGGTCTGGCCGGGCCAGGGGTGGCCTGGTATGCCCCGCTGCCTGTTGGAAATATGCCCTAGGGGCAATAATAAATTAGTTATTATTATATTTCCTTGTTCATCATAATAGTTTATTATCCATGCTAGAATTGTATTGATAGGAAACTCAGATACATGTGTGGATACATAGACAACACCATGTCCCTAGTAAGCCTCTAGTTGACTAGCTCGTTGATCAATAGATGGTTACGGTTTCCTGACCATGGACATTGGATGTCGTTGATGACGGGATCACATCATTAGGAGAATGATGTGACGGACAAGACCCAATCCTAAGCCTAGCACAAGATCGTGTAGTTCGTATGCTAAAGCTTTTCTAATGTCAAGTATTATTTCCTTAGACCATGAGATTGTGCAACTCCCGGATACCGTAGGAATGCTTTGGATGCACCAAACGTCACAACGTAACTGGGTGGCTATAAAGGTGCACTGCGGGTATCTCCGAAAGTGTCTGTTGGGTTGGCACGAATCGAGACTGGGATTTGTCACTCCGTGTAACGGAGAGGTGTCTCTGGGCCCACTCGGTAGGACATCATCATAATGTGCACAATGTGACCAAGGAGTTGATCACGGGATGATGTGTTATGGAACGAGTAAAGAGACTTGCCGGTAACGAGATTGAACGAGGTATCGGGATACCGACGATCGAATCTCGGGCAAGTATCGTACCGATAGACAAAGGGAATTGTATACGGGATTGATTGAATCCTTGACATCGTGGTTCATCCGATGAGATCATCGTGGAACATGTGGGAGCCAACATGGGTATCCAGATCCCGCTGTTGGTTATTAGCCGAAGAGTTGTCTCGCTCATGTCTACATGGTTCCCGAACCCGTAGGGTCTACACACTTAAGGTTCGATGACGCTAGGGTAATAGGGAAAGTATGTACGTGGTTACCGAATGTTGTTCGGAGTCCCGGATGAGATCCCGGACGTCACGAGGAGTTCCGGAATGGTCCGGAGGTAAAGTTTTATATATGGAAAGTCCCGTTTTGGTCACCAAAAAAGTTTTGGGTGCTATCGGTAACGTACCGGGACCACCGGGAGGGTCCCGGGGGTCCACCAAGTGGGGCCACCAGCCCCAGAAGGCTGTGTGGGCCAAGTGTGGGAGGGGACCAGCCCCGGGTAGGCTGGTGCGCCCCCCACCAAGGCCCAAGGTGCAGGGAGAGTGGGAGGGGGCAAACCCTAGGTCCAGATGGGCCTTGAGGCCCACCCTAGGCCGCCCCCTCTCTCCCTCTCCCCTCTAGCCGCCACCCTAGATGGGATCTAGGGCTGCCGCCCCCCCCCCCCTTGAGGAGGGAACCCTAGAGGGGGCGCAACCCCTCCCCTCCCCTATATATACTTGAGGTATGGGGCTGCCCAATATATGTGATTTGATCTCTCTCTTGGTGCAGCCCTACCCCTCTCCCTCCTCGTCTCTCGTAGTGCTTGGCGAAGCCCTGCTGGAGTACCGCGCTCCTCCACCATCACCATGACATTGTGCTGCTGCTGGACGGAATCTTCCCCAACCTCTCCCTCTCTCCTTGCTGGATCAAGGCATGGGAGACGTCACCGGGCTGTACGTGTGTTGAACGCGGAGGCGCCGTTGTTCGGCGCTTAGATCGGAATCGACCGCGATCTGAATCGCTGTGTGTACGACTCCACCAACCGTGTTCTTGTAACGCTTCCGCATTGCAATCTTCAAGGGTATGAAGATGCACTCCTCTCTCTCATTGCTAGTCTCTCCATAGATTGATCTTGGTGACACGTAGGAAAATTTTGAATTTCTGCTACGATCCCCAACAGTGGCATCATGAGCTAGGTCTATGCGTAATTTCTATGCACGAGTAGAACACAAAGCAGTTGTGGGCGATGATTTGTTCAATTTTCTTACCGTTACTAGTCTTATCTTGATCCGGCGGCATTGTGGGATGAAGCGGCCCGGACCGACCTTACACGTACACTTACGTGAGACTGGTTCCACCGACTGACATGCACTTGATGCATAAGGTGGCTGGCGGGTGTCTGTCTCTCCCACTTTAGTCGGATCGGATTCGATGAAAAGGGTCCTTATGAAGGGTAAATAGAAATTGGCATATCACCGTTGTGGTTTTGCGTAGGTAAGAAACGTTCTTGCTAGAAACCCATAGCAGCCACGTAAAACATGCAACAACAATTAGAGGACGTCTAACTTGTTTTTGCAGGGTATGCTATGTGATGTGATATGGCCAAAAGGATGTGATGAATGATATATGTGATGTATGAGATTGATCATGTTCTTGTAATAGGAATCACGACTTGCATGTCGATGAGTATGACAACCGGCAGGAGCCATAGGAGTTGTCTTAATTTATTTATGACCTGCGTGTCAATGAAAACGCCATGTAATTACTTTACTTTATTGCTAACCGTTAGCCATAGTAGTAGAAGTAATAGTTGGCGAGGCAACTTCATGAAGACACAATGATGGAGATCATGATGATGGAGATCATGGTGTCATGCCGGTGACGAAGGTGATCATGCCGCGCCTCGAAGATGGAGATCAAAAGGCGCAAGATGATATTGGCCATATCATGTCACTTTATGATTTGCATGTGATGTTTGTCATGTTTACATCTTATTTGCTTAGAACGATGGTAGCATAAATAAGATGACCCCTCGCTGAAATTTCAAGAAAGTGTCCCCCCTAACTGTGCACCGTTGCTAAGGTCCGTTGTTCCGAAGCACCACGTGATGATTGGGTGTGATAGGTTCTAACGTTCGCATACAACGGGTGTAAGCCAGATTTACACATGCAATACACTTAGGTTAACTTGACGAGCCTAGCATGTACAGACATGGCCTCGGAACACGGAAGACCGAAAGGTCGAACATGAGTCGTATAGTGGATACGATCAACATGAAGATGTTCACCGATGATGACTAGTCCGTCTCACATGATGATCGGACACGACCTAGTTGATTCGGATCATGTATCACTTAGATGACTAGAGGGATGTCTATCTAAGTGGGAGTTCATTGAATAATTTGATTAGATGAACTTAATTATCATGAACATAGTCAAAAGGTCTTTGCAAATTATGTCGTAGGTCACGCTTTGGTTCTACTTTTTTAGATATGTTCCTAGAGAAAATTTAGTTGAGAGTTGACAGTAGCAATTATGCGGATTGGGTCCGTGAACTGAGGATTGTCCTCATTGCTGCATAGAAGGGCTATGTCCTTAATGCACCGCTCAGTGCGTTGAACCTCGAGCGTCGTCTGTAGATGTTAGGAAACATCTGACATACACGTTTTGATGACTACGTGATAGCTCAGTGCATAATACTAACAGTTTAGAATTGTGGCACCAAAGACGTTTTTGAAACGTTGCAGAACATATGAGATGTTCCAAAGACTGAAATTGGGATTTCAGACTAGTGCCCACGTCAAGAGGTATGAGACCTCTGACAAGTTTCTTAAGCCTACAAACTAAGGGAGAAAAGCTCAATCGTTGAGCATGTGCTTAGATTGTCCGAGTACTACAATCGCTTGAATCAAGTCGGAGTTAATCTTCCAGATGAGATAGTGATAGTTCTCCGTAGTCACTGCAACCAAGCTATTAGAGCTTAGTGATGAACTATAACATATCAGGGATATACATGATGATCCTTGAGCAATTCGCGATGTTCGACACCGTGAAAGTAGAAATCAAGTAGGAGCATCAATTGTTGATGGTTAGTAAAACCACTAGTTTTAAGAAGGGCAAGGGAAAGAAGGGATACTTCATGAGACGGCAAATCAGTTGCTGCTCTAGTGAAGAAACCCAAGGTTGAACCAAACCCGAGACTAAGTGCTTCTATAATGAGGGGAACGGTCACTGAAGCTGAACTACCCTAGATACTTGGTGGATGAGAAGGCTGGCAAGGTTGACAGAAGTATTTTGAATATACATTATATTATTGTGTACTTTACTAGTACTCTTAGTAGCACTAGGGTAATAAATACCGGTTCGGTTGCTAAGTGTTAGTAACTCGAAATAAAAGGCTACGGAGACTAGCTAAAGGTGAGATGACGATATGTTGGAAGTGTTTCCAAGGTTGATGTGATCAAACATCGCACGCTCCCTCTACCATCGGGATTGGTGTTAAACCGAAATAATTGTTATTTGGTGTTTGCGTGGAGCATAGACATGATTGGATTATGTTTATCGCCACACGGTTATTCATTTAAGGAGAATAATGGTTACTCTGTTTATTTGAATAATACCTTCAATGGTCTTGCACCTAAAATGAATGGTTTATTGAATCTCGATCGTAGTGATACACATGTTCATGCCAAAAGATATAAGATAGTAATGATAGTACCACGTACTTGTGGCACTGCCATTTGAGTCATGTTGGTGTAAAACGCATGAAGAAGCTCCACGTTGATGGATCTTTGGACTCACTCGTTTTTGAAAAGATTGAGACATGCGAACCATGTCTATTGGTAGATATGCATGAAGAAACTCCATACAGATGGATCGTTTGGACTCACTTGATTTTGAATCACTTGAGACATGCAAATCATACCACATGGGCAAGATGACTGAAAGACCTCGTTTTCAGTAAGATGGAACAAGAAAGCAACTTGTTGGAAGTAATACATTTTGATGTGTGCAGTCCAATGAGTGCTGAGGCACGCAGTGGATATCGTTATGTTCTTACTTCACAGATGATTTGAGTAGATGCTGAGTATATTTACTTGATGAAACACAAGTCTGAATTATTGAAAGGTTCAAGTAATTTCAGAGTGAAGTTGAAGATCGTCGTGACAAGATGATAAAATGTCTATGATATGATCATAGAGATGAATATCTGAGTTACGAGTTTGGCACACAATTAAGACATTGTGGAAATTGTTTCACAACTAATACCGCCTGGAACACCATAGTGTGATGGTGTGTCCGAACATCATAACTGCACCCTATTGGATATGGTGCATACCATGATGTCTCTTATCGAATTACCACTATCGTTTATGAGTTAGGCATTAGAGACAACCGCATTCACTTTAAATAGGGCACCACACAATTCCGTTGAGACGACACCGTATGAACTACGGTTTAGAGAAACCTGAGCTGTCGTTTTTTAAAAGTTTGGGGTTGCGATGCTTATGTGAAAAGGTTTCAGGCTGATAAGCTCGAATCCAAAGCGGATGAATACATCTTCATAGAATACACAAAACAGTTGGGTATACCTCCTATTTCAGATCCGGAAGCAAAATTAATTGTTTCTATAAACGGGTCCTTTCCCGAGGAAAAGTTTCTCTCGAAAGAATTAAGTGGGAGGATGGTGGAGACTTGATAAGATTATTGAACCGTCACTTCAACTAGTGTATAGCAGGGCACAGGAAGTTGTTCCTGCGGCACCTACACCAGTTGAAGTGGAAGCTTATGATAGTGATCATGAAACTTCGGATCAAGTCACTACCAAACCTCATAGGTCGACGAAGATGTGTACTACTTCAAGAGGGTACGTAATCCTGTCTTGGAAGTCATGTTGCTAGACAACAATGAACCTACGAGCTATGGAGAAGCGATGGTGGGCCCGGATTCCGACGAATGGCTCGAGGCCATAAAATCCGAGAGAGGATCCATGTATAAAACAAAGTATAGACTTTGGAAAGAACTACTTGATGGTCGTAAGGCTGTTGGGTGCAGATGGATTTTAAAAGGAAGACAGACAATGATGGTAAGTGTCACCATTAAGAAAGCTCGACTTGTCGTTAAGATGTTTCCCGACAAGTTCAAGGAGTTGACTACGATGAGACTTTCTCACTCGTAGCGATGCTAAGAGTCTGTTGGAATTATGTTAGCAGTTACTGCATTATTTATGAAATCTTGCAGATAGGATGTCAAAACATTGTTTCCTCGACGTTTTTCTTGAGGAAAGGTTGTATGTGATACAACCAGAAGGTTTTGTCAATCCTGAAAGATTCTAACAAGTATGCAAAGCTCCAGCAATCCTTCTAAGGACTGGAGTAAGCATCTCAGAATTGGAATGTACGCTTTGATGAGATGATCAAAGATTTTGGGTTTATACAAAGTTTATGAGAAACTTGTATTTCCAAAGGAATGAGTGGGAGCACTATAGAATTTTTGATGAGTAGATGTTGTTAACATATTGTTGATCAGAAATGATGTAGAATTTCTGGAAAGCATGCAGGGTTATTTGAAAAGTGTTTTTCGATGGAAAACCTGGATTAAGCTACTTGAACATTGAGCATCAAGATCTATAAGGATAGATCAAAACGCTTAATAGTACTTTCAAACGAACACACACCATGACAAAATTTTGAAGGAGTTCAAAAATAGATCGGCAAAGAAGGAGTTCTTGGCTATGTTATAAGGTATGAGTATTGAGTAAAACTCAAGACCTGACCACGACAGAATAGAGAGAAAGGACGAAGGTTGTCCCCTATGCTTTAGACGTAGGCTCTAAAGTATGCTATGTTGTGTACCGCACCTGAAGTGTGCCAAGCCATGAGCCAGTCAAGGGGTACAAGTGTGATCTAGGAATGGATCATAGGACAACGGTCAAGGTTATCCTTAGTAACTAGTGGACTAAGGAATTTTCTTGATTATGGAGGTGGTAAAAGAGTTCGTCGTAAAAGGTTACGTCGATGCAAACTTTGACACTAATCCGGATGACTCTGAGGACTAAATCGGATTCGTATAGTAGAGCAGTTATTTGGAATAGCCCCAAGTAGCGCGTGGTAGCTGCATATACAAGATGACATAGAGATTTGTAAAGCACACATGGATCTGAAAGGTTCAGACCCATTGACTGATAAACCTCTCTCACAAGCAAGATATGAACACACCCCATGGGTGTTGGATTCTCTACAATCACATAGTGATGTGAACTAGATTATTGACTCTAGTGCAAGTGGGACACTATTGGAAATATGCCCTAGAGGCAATAATAAATTAGTTATTATTATATTTCCTTGTTCATGATAATCGTTTATTATCCATGCTAGAATTGTATTGATAGGAAGCTCAGATACATGTGTGGATACATAGACAACACCATGTCCCTAGTAAGCCTCTAGTTGACTAGCTCGTTGATTAATAGATGGTTACAGTTTCCTGACCATGGACATTGGATGTCGTTGATGATGGGATCACATCATTAGGAGAATGATGTGATGGACAAGACCCAATCCTAAGCCTAGCACAAGATCGTCTAGTTTGTATGCTAAAGCTTTTCTAATGTCAAGTATCATTTCCTTAGACCATGAGATTGTGCAACTCCCGGATACTGTAGGAATGCTTTGGGTGCACCAAACGTCACAACATAATTGGGTGGCTATAAAGCTGCACTGCGGGTATCTCCGAAAGTGTCTGTTGGGTTGGCACGAATCGAGACTGGGATTTGTCACTCCGTGTAACGGAGAGGTATCTCTAGGCCCACTCGGTAGGACATCATCATAATGTGCACAATGTGACCAAGGAGTTGATCACGGGATGATGTGTTACGGAACGAGTAAAGAGACTTGCCGGTAACGAGATTGAACGAGGTATCGGGATACCGACGATCGAATCTCGGGCAAGTATCGTACCGATAGACAAAGGGAATTGTATACGGGATTGATTGAATCCTTGACATCGTGGTTCATCCGATGAAATCATCGTGGAACATGTGGGAGCCAACATGGGTATCCAGATCCTGATGTTGGTTATTGTCCGGAGAGTTGTCTTGGTCATGTCTACATGGTTCCCGAACCCGTAGGGTCTACACACTTAAGGTTCGATGACGCTAGGGTTATAGGGAAAGTATGTACGTGGTTACCGAATGTTGTTCGGAGTCCTGGATGAGATCCTGGACGTCACGAGGAGTTCCGGAATGGTCCGGAGGTAAAGATTTATATATGGGAAGTCCCGTTTTGGTCACCGGAAAAGTTTCGGGTGCTATCGGTAACGTACCGGGACCACCGGGAGGGTCCCGGGGATCCACCAGGTGGGGCCACCAGCCCCAGAAGGCTGCGTGGGCCAAGTGTGGGAGGGGACCAGTCCCAGGTAGGCTGGTGCGCCCCCCCACCAAGGTCCAAGGCGCAGGGAGAGTGGGAGGGGGCAAACCCTAGGTCCAGATGGGCCTTAAGGCCCACCCTAGGGCGCCCCCCTCTCTCCCTCTCCCCTCTAGCTGCCACCCTAGATGGGATCTAGGGCTGCCGCCCCCCATTGGGGAGGGAACCCTAGAGGGGGCGCAGCCCCTCCCCTCCCCTATATATACTTGAGGTATGGGGCTGCCCAACATATGTGATTTGATCTCTCTCTTGGTGTAGCCCTACCCCTCTCCCTCCTTGTCTCTCGTAGTGCTTGGCGAAGCCCTGCTGGAGTACCGCGCTCCTCCACCATCACCATGCCGTTGTGCTGCTGCTGGACGGAGTCTTCCCCAACCTCTCCCTCTCTCCTTGCTGGATCAAGGCGTGGGAGACGTCACCGGGCTGTACGTGTGTTGAACGCGGAGGTGCCGTTGTTCGGCGCTTAGATCGGAATCGACCGCGATCTGAATCGCTGCGTGTACGACTCCACCAACCGCGTTCTTGTAACGCTTCCGCATTGCGATCTTCAAGGGTATGAAGATGCACTCCTCTCTCTTGTTGCTAGTCTCTCCATAGATTGATCTTGGTGACACGTAGGAAAATTTTGAATTTCTGCTACGATCCCCAACACTGCCGTGTCCGGACGGCTGCCGCGACGGTGCCGGAGGCGCGAGCCTCCCGCGCGACGGCGGTGGAGGTGGTTCCCTCCCGCTCGGCCTCGGTGCTACCGCTCCCGTCGTTTGGATCTTCTTTCCGTTCTTCTTGGCCTCGTGGTGGTGCTCGCAGCGAGACGGCGTTGGTGGCGACGCAACCGGGGTGGCGCATGGTTGGGCGGTGGTTTGGCTGGTCGGCTCCGATTGGCTGGTGGGGTTTGGTGTGCGGGAGAAATCCTTGTCGGTTCGTCCGGCTACGATGCGGTGACACCGGCGGGTGCCACTATCCCTTCTTGGAGGGTGTCGGGAGTAGCTATCCCCCACCTCACTCCGCGTACTCGGGGAAACCCTAGGTCTTGTCCAGGAAGCATCGTCGTCGGCGTCGCATCCCTTCTTGAAGGTGTTGCTTAGTTCGCGGTAGATCGGAGCCTAGGGCTGTAGTGGTTTGTATCCGGAGGGCGCAGCGGTCGCGGGTCTGCCACGCTTTGTCGAGCTGCCGCTGTTGGCATTTTTTTTCTTTTTCTTTTTCTTTGGACTTGATGTGCTGCTCGTCCCTGCACTGCGATGTGTATAATGGTGGTTTGCTTTGAAATACAAAGCGGGAGAAACCCTTTTCGGTTTAATTGTATAATCTTAGTGGTAGGTGTGGTAGATCCAAACTGTATCTGTAGATCTGTATTCGACCTACATCGGTCCTTGTCACTGTCCAACAGACTTGGGAATGCCTGTACTTGACTGATTAGAGTAAGGCTGTCCATGAAGGATGCGCTTGATGATTGAACATCGATACATTCAGACATAATGACTTGAACCTTCATTCTTCTCGGTGATCTTATGACCATAACTAGCAAACAAACCAATGATTAGATTTAGACGAGCGAAAATGCCAAATTGATCACTTGAGTAACTGAACTTACTTTCTTTAATGTGTGCAACATGCAGTATGACCTGTGTATATATTTGGGGCAGTTGGGTGTCTCTGGCTACTGCGCCGAAGCTTCCCATGGACAACAACTAGCACTTGTTTATGTCTTGCACATCTCCTTCGTTCATTGTGAGTGCATGTGTGTTTTCGCACTGAACTACATCGCGGCTCATGTTGTTACGCTGTTCGTTTCGTTCGGCATATCTATATCAATGTACAATGTATGAATAACTTTGAATGTTAGCTGTTGGACGATTCGTCTGTAGAGAGTTGGCAAATCCGAGCATTTTTTTATCATTGGATATGCTGAAGGAAAAGTTTCCTGGAGTATGTTAATGAGTCCATTCAAACAAGTTGTCAGTTTCAGACGGAGAGAAAATCACTACACCGGATTTTGTCACGTGTACTATCAAAAGATTCTATCACTAAGTTTAAGCACATTGTATACAAACCTCAAAACACAGACGTTTATCCTTTATTCTACATTCTTCCATACTTGAATTATGCTATCTCTTTTCTTCTAAGTGAGTTGTCATTCATTTTTTGTCTCAATACACAGTCACTTCACATGTATTTTAAATTCTTCCACATTTTAGTTGCCCTAAGTTTTTTTTCTCTAAAATAATTGTCATTCACTTTTGTTTTATTTTCCTTTTTGTTCAAGACTCTCATGGTACCTTCATAAAATAACTAAATTTTCAGTGGGATTTACTACCATAATGAAATCTATGAAATCTACATCTTATATTCCGTGCATATGAAACTAGATTTACATGTTATAACGTGATCAGTCCACATATTTGATCCGAGTAGCTAGTGAAACCCGAAACAAAGTACTACAACATGTTGATTTATTGGTCCTCATTGTACTTTGTGCCAAATTCTGATTAAATATTCAACTAACAAAATATTGATATTATTTTATGACATGCATTAACATTTTTTAGATACATATTTGATCAAAATTTGACACAAAATACATAAGGATCAATAAACCTGAACGGAGGTAGTAATGATGGTAAACTGCTAAAACCCGCAGGCCAAAACGAGGCCCTCACTTGGCTAGCGCATGCACCCCACGTAGTACGTGCTCTCGGGCACGGCGACTGACGCTTGGCTCCCTGCGCGCGTGCACGCGCCGGTGTCGTTCTCCACCTTTCGTGTTGGTCCATGCATGCCTCGATGTGCACTTGTGTGCAGCAGGCTACAGCTTCAACGTCCGTGTGGTCAACGTGGATCCTCGTGCAGTCGTGCCCGTGTGCCATGCATGCATGCATGGGTGCAGTTATCTATCCACTGCGACGGCCTGAAAAACGCACGCCTTTTCGGCCCTTGCCGGGGACCGTACGTACGTGTCCCGGGCCGCTCAGGCTCGCGATACGTACTACACATAGCAGCATCGATCCACCTGCCGGCGTGGTCGCCAACGATCGACTCATGCTGCAAAAGGCGACACAAGGTCGCAACGTAGTGGTACTGGCAAGCGACAAGAGCGCTATGGTTGGCGGCTTGGCGCCACCACATGGCGGCCAGTTTTGTGCCGGAGGGTAGAAGCCGGGCGGGCTTTTTGGTTGCCCGCACGTCCTCGCCGCATTCCGTTCATCCACGCGGGCAACAGACATATTTGCATGCAAGTAAGAGTACGTAGCTAGCATAAGCATGCATGCTTATTACTAACTGCATGGATTCTAGTTAAGATCTGTACATCAAATCAAAACACAGCAGCCTTGCCAAGTAGGTAGCAAGAGGAGTAATGGTGCACATACATAGATTTAGGTTGGGGGGGGGGGGGGGGGGGTTACAGGCAGGTGAGTTTTGATTGAGGATTAAGGACAGGAGGGGCCACCCCTATAAAAAATCAGGGAGAAGAGCTTAGTTAGAAAGAAATAATCCTAATCAACGTGTAATTGTGTGTAACTCTTTATACATTTAGCATTATTGGTAGGGAGAAGAAGACAAAGACCGCCTGGTCTGCCATGATCTCCATGCCCATCGCCACCACCAGACCCACCGGCGGCCAACCGCTTCTTGAGCTTCTTCTCCTTTGCGGCCTTGGCTTTGACGCGGCGAGTTTGCGGCGTCGCCGAGCTGATCTTTCGGGCGAGCGTGATGCTCGGATACTCCGACACCTCCGTCGGCTCCATCTCGCACAGGTTCTCTCATGGTTTCATGCGTCAGCGGCGAAAGGAAGAAGAGGATGGGAGAAAGGAGCGGGAATTGGACAAAGAACGGCGGGAAATGTAAGAAGAGAGTGAGGGATTTTGGTGCGGAAACAGTGCGGAATGCGACAGTAGCGCGGGCTCCGCCTTCCTTTTGGGTGGGCCGGGGGGACAGAGAGCGACGTTTCATGCGTCCACACTCCCGCAAAGCCCCGCATGTTTGTCTCCGGTTTACAAGAGAAAACGCGTCCGGACCACGACAGCATGGTCTGAACAGTTGCGGCAGAATTAAGGGTCAGCATCGGAGATGCTTTTAATATACATGGAATGAAAACACAGCACCAGTGCACCACTTGCCATTTGCCAAGTACGTACCGACGCACGTAGCAAGAGTGACCGACGTGGGTACGTCGATGGTAGGGAGGGACGGTTGTCTCGTCGTCTCATCGCATCGGCCACTCGGCAAGTAGCACTGCACATGCTCCTCCTCCGTGCCATCCGCTCGCGGTCGTCGTCGTCGTCGTACGGGCGAGCGCACGGCCATTCCCTGTGCTAGCTAGATGCCGCCTAAACCATGCCGCAGTACCGTACCGCCCTTCCTCTGCCCGCCCGCGCCCATCTTTTTCACCGCGCTCGAGCTGAAAAGCGAAAAGGTTCAGGCAAAAAGAGCGCGAAAACGACAGGGCGAGGTCGCAAGGGCAGTACGGTCTTTACGCAACGGTTTCGAATGATTGGGCCAGCAGCGCTCTCCCGCGCCAGCTGCATACCGCACAGTGCAGACGCAGGACGATCGATCGATCAGGGGCGCCTGCATCTGCATCTGCATCTGCATCTGCATGCGGGAGGGGAGGATGCACATCGCCACCTGCAGCGGCTACCAGTGCTGCCGGCCCCGCCCCCGCCGCTCCTCCTCAACGACGTGGCCCCGGCCGGCGTCCAGCTTTACACTCCGGCGCGGCGGGAAAGCCTTCCTCATTTTGGTCCCGGGGCACGTACGGGCGCGGGCTTTACGCGCGCGCGTGGCAGGATCACGGCCCCGCCGGCTCGGCTCGAGCATGTGCGCGTAAGCTCCTCGAGGTGACGCGTCGGGCGCGCGCACGGCGGCCTCGGGCGAGGCGTGGTCAACGTGGGGGATAGGAGTAGGAGAGCGCTCCAGCATCGCACGCTCGATGAGTGCGTGACCGACCGGTGATCGAGCAAGCAAGCTATCCTCTCCTCTCCTCTGGGAGCGGGACGACTGGCCGGCCGGCCGTTGCGATTGGTTAGTTAGCGTACGTACGCAGCTCGGCGGTACGGAGAGACGCGCGCACCGGCATAGAATATGGGGGCAGACAGCAGGTGATCTTCCCGTGCATCAACGGCAAGCCCGGCCGGAGGAACCAACGAGGAAGGAGCAGAGCATGGGACTAACAGTAAAAATGTCTGTCCAGCCCGTTGATGCTAGCTTCGCGGCATTTGGTATGGAGCCGGCCAAAGAATCCAGGACCACTTCCCTGTTTTGTATTCAGGTTAATTTGGGGGAAGCAAAACAGGATCAGTGAACAAAAAAGCGACCCACTAGTGTGTCAATCTGTCCATGTTCAGCTTCATCCAGCCTCCCAATCAAACGTAGGTGTGTCACAAATACAGCGGGGAAGCAATATGATCGACGAACTAACTGAATACGGTCTAGTCGTTCTCGATCGCTCATGGTGGTCGAAGTAGAGCAAATGTACTCCAGGCGTTGTCAACAAGCCGCTGCGCATGCCTCATGATCAGCCAGCAGTAGCACACATGCTGAACACAATCAGTTACGCAACTTAGTATTAATTACCTAGTACGTAGTACGTAGAATCAGACCAGGTGACCTCAAACCGCTAACCTCATATTCTCATTGACAGGGGTTAGTCATGGATCCAGACAGAAAATCAGCACTGCATCAACGGTTAGGAAAACTACAAGATCTCCTCCGGAGTGCGCACATGCCAAGATACGGTAGTATTTCTTGAGGCGACAGACGCTGGAGTAACCCACGACTCGGTAAGCTCCAAACCCTCTGCAGTCCCAAAATCTCACCTTGGAGGCATACATCTTAAACTTACCATCTTGTTGCCTAGCTAGTAGCTACGCACCGTCACCGCCAAATAAGCATTGCGCCCATACAATAACGGGGCCTCGTTTGTCCCCGCGCGAGTGAGGCGCGACACTGCATGCTGCGGCGTTCAAACGTGTCCCGGCCTTCGTTAGTGCCGCCAAAGCCGCGAGTAATCCAACGCTCCGGCCCAAAAAGCTCTGAACGGGATATGGAGTCGATCGCACCCACCTGATCCTGATCCTGTACTGTTAGTAGGCACTGTGCGTATTACGGCAGGGACATTTGCCGCGAAGATTCCTGAATTCTCCCAAGGTCCCAAGGCAAAGCAACCCCTCATGTACCTGAAGAAGTAACGTACATAACGATATGTCTACGGATAGAAACAAAAAGCTCTGGTCTCGGCCATTCTTATCTCTCTTGTAAGGTGTAGCCTGCCTGCAAGATCACGGATCCGTATAGCTAGCTGGCTCCTGAGTCAGATCACCGCTCTTGTGTCCGTATCTTTCCATTTTATAACAACACTTGTGCCCCTAGTTCCCCACCAAGTGTTGTCGACAGATATCGGATTGTCCGTTCTACTGAAAACTACACACGCAATTTTTTTATAACGAAAACACTCATACCTCATACAAAACTGACAAGGAATAATAATCATAGTTACCCGATTCGCAATTCGCTTGGTTCGCAATTCAAATTCGCGGTTCAGGTTTCACTACATCTGGCGAATCGAAATCGATCGGGGGTACACAATGCCGATTCCCGAATCGAAGAAGGGGTTTGCGATCCCAGCGTTTTTGAGTTCACAGAGTCTTGTATGCAGTGTGGACAATTTTCTGATCAGGCACTCATAGATTATACATAAAAAACGTTCCTACGGAATACGATCTGTAATCAGATTATCAAAAGAACATACGTAAGTAGTAATCTCTCTCTATGTCCTAAAATGTAAGGCCAACTCCAACTAGCCGACGCAAATAGACGCGGTTTATCCGTTTTATCGGCCGAAGGGCGGCCTCCGGCCTCGTCCGTGGATTCTATGCCAGTGCACCCAACCGGTTGACCCATTTGATCCGCCAGGCGAGGGCTATGCCCGCGACCCCTGGCAGGCGTACCTTATCGTGCTAAGACAGCGGTGATGAGCAGGCACAAACGCTGGCCTCGATGGATGCGGTAGCGGCGGACAAGTTGATGGATGCGGTGGGAAATTTGGTGCATGCGGTGGCGGCGCCAGGGTGATGTCGTTGCGGCCAGAAATGGGTGGTGGCGGCGAGGGCGTCGAGGCCGGGGGAACAAGTATGGAGGGGAAGGGAGGAGAATGGTCGTTGTGCCACCGAGGGGGGCGGACACACTACAAGAAATATGTCAACTAGTGACCTTCTGTCAGTGACCCTGAAAGAATTGGTCATAGATCTATAACCATTTTAGACCAATTGGTCAAAAGCTGTTCGGGAGGCTCCAAACCCTAAATTATAATGACCATTTTGGTCAGAAAGGTCGTAATTTCCTTACACGAAATGGTCATAAAGCAGATAGCACTGCTCCGCTGCCTTATTTCTAGCTGATCATGACCAATATAGATGGTCATAACCTTGTAAATTGTGGTGGGTTGCTATGACAAGGTGCCACCTCATCAGTTTTGCATATGTGTCATGTCCATGTGGCAGTTTTTGCCCTAGGTTGTGAAGCAACCTATATTTCTGTCATTCCAAAAAAAATCTCATAAATTCTTTGGGTCATATCTTCGTTAAATATGTAAAAAAAACCTATTCATTTTCCTATTCTGTTTAGAAAAACACTTTGTGAAGGAAGTACCACTTTGGCATGTCCAAATGGTATCCATTTTCTACAGTGCATTCCTATGCCCAAATAACCATGCTCCACCAAATGCCAGCTCAATCCATTCATTATTTTGAGTCCAGCTTCAACATTCGTATTTATGTCCAGTGTGGTACTTTGCAAAGCAAGTACCACCTACGCTCCTTCTTTTGAGCTGAAAATTTGTGAAGACGGTCTTCTTAGTAACTGATCATCCTCAGCCAAAACTCACGCCCATTAGCCATGTGCATTTTCCGTACCGCTAATCAAACACTTGGCTGTTTATTCATGTTTGAGTATCGATCGGTCTCCTTGTGAGAATCTTATGTTGTGATTTTTTTCCTAGCACCTACCTGGGGAGTGCCCAACCCACTAGACATGCCTAGGCTATCCGAAACACATGGCAACACCACAGTCACGCGGTGACCACGCGGCGGGCATGCGAGTTTACGCGCTCTAGAGTTGGGGCCCTCGACCACCGTCCAAACCTCGACGTATCACCACCAAACCATGTATTTATGATTAAATAGGTACTTATGTAACTAGAAATTATTTTTTGAAAAAATAAATACCAAACTATGAGGCAGCTGTAGTTCAAATTTGACCCGCTTCCTACTGAATCGGCGGGAATTTGTCTTTTTCACCAGAGGTGGATCAAAACTTTTGACACCCAACCATTTTGTCAATTGTGAATTAAATATGGCCTAGTATTTTATAAAATTGATTTGGTCTAATTTTGCAACAAATATATGGTAGGTCCTTCACAAAAAAACTCATTTCACGCACTCGGAAAATGGAAAATGAATTTTCCATGCACAGAAAATGAAAATTTTCTTAGGCAACATTGTTTGCCATTCCAAGATTCACCCTCGTACACAATATGAGATAATTTGACCAAACTATGACATGAATGTGGCCATAAGATTGATCATTTGGCTTGAAAGCCATGAATCTACACGCATGATAGCTCATTTTTAAGAACATTTTTTTAAATAATTTCTGTATTACAGTTTATTATTTTTCCTGGAACCTTGGTCACATATAATGACACAATGCGAAGGTTTTCCAATTTTTTGAATTTTTTTGAATTTTTTATGCCCGTTTCAAAATGCGGTCAAAACGGCGGGCTGGACCGTTCCTAGCTAGTGGTTGAATCTTGGAAAACTTTTGATGTTTCTATGATTAAATAGATACTTATGTACCCAGAAATGATTTTTGGAAAAAATAAAGAACAAACTATGAGGCAGCTGCAGTTCAAATTTGACCCGCTTCTAGCTGAATCAGCGGAAATTTATCTTTTTCACCAGAGGTGGATCAAAACTTTTTAAACCCAACTATTTGATCAATTGTGCATTAAATATGGTCTAGTATTTTATAAAAATGATTTGGTCCAATTTTGCAAGAATTATTTGGTAGGTCCTTCACAAAAAAACCTCATTTGGGGCACTCGAAAAATGGAAAATGGTTTTTTCGTCCAAAGAAAATGAAAACTTCCTTAGGCAACATAGTTTGCCATTCCAATATGCACCCTTGTGCACAATATGAGATTATTTGAACAAACTATGCCATGAATGTGGCCATAAGATTGATCATTTGGCTTGAAAGCCATTGATCTCCACACGTGATAGCTCGTTTGTGAGAACACTTTTTTAAAATAATTACCATATTACAAGTTTGTTATTTTTCCTGGGAACTTGGCCACATATAATGACACAATGCAAAGGTTTCCCAATTTTTTGATTTTTTTAATTTTTTATGCCCGTTTCAAAATGCGGTCAAAACGGCGGGAATAACCGTTCCTAGCTAGTGGTTGAATCTTGGAAAACTTTTGGTGCTTCTTTGATTAAATACATACTTTTGTACCTAGAAATGATTTTTGGGAAAAATAAAGAGCAAACTATGAGGCATCTGCAGTTCAAATTTGACCCGTTTCCATCTGAACCGGCGAAAATTTGTTTTTTTTTCACAAGAGGTGGATCAAAACTTTTGACACCCAACCATTTAGTCAATTGTATATTAAATATGATGTAGTATTTTAGAAAATTGATGGAGTCCAATTTTGCAACAAATATTTGGTAGGTTCTTCACAAAAAACCCATTTTTGCCACTCGGAAAATGATTAAAAATAGTTAGAAAGATCAGAAATGCATACAAATTGGCCCTTATCCATAAAATGTGGTCTAACTCTAGTGAAAATTTGTGTGGTGCCCTTTTGAAAAATATTTTTGATAGCTACTTCACAAAATCCCTTTATTTTTAATACTTTAAAACTATTTTAAACCATTAATTTTCCAAACCAATCAGAACACTTCCCACGGATTGATGACATGGCGTCCATCCATCCATCCATCCATCCATCTTTCTACAGAAAAAAGAAAAAAAGAAAACAAAAAGAGATTCCCCACCCGCAGCCCAAACCCTAGCTCAGATCGATCCTCCCGTCGCACCCTTCCTCCCATCTCCGCGCCGCCGCCCCCCTCCCGATCAGTCCTCTCCCGCGCGGCAACCCTTCCTCCTCACCCACCGCCCCGACCTCACCGCCCCCACATCGCCGGATCCGCACCTTCTCACCCAGCCCGCCGCTGCCTCTCTCTCCCTCTCTGCCCAATCCAGATCGATGATGACCCCCTCCCCCCCCCCCCGTCGCCGCCCCCTCCTTCCCCACAACCACTGCCACCCCAACCCAAACCATCTCCCTCCCACCTCAATCCGCTGTCATACGACCGTCGACGACCCAAGGGAATGGAAGGGTGAGATTACCGGCGAGGCGGTGCCGGGTCGCCGCAGCCCCCACCTTCTCCTTCATCTCCCAAGGGAAGGGAAGCGAGTGAATAGAACGAAGGGAGGGAAGGCCGACAAGGAGTTCGGTAGAGCCCCAGATCCACACCGCCGCTGTCGACCTGATCCGCGTCCCCGACCTCGATTGGCCGCAGTGCTCCGGGGCTGCTCCTCTCAACCTCGACTGGCCGCAGTGCTCCGGGAAAGCTCCCGTCACGTCCTCGCCTACCCTGCCCTCCGTGCCGCCGTGATCTACTGCACCGCTGCGCTCCCCGACGTGCCCTAGCCGTCACCGCCGTCCGCGGGCCTCCGGGCGAGGTCCATGGCCACCTTCATCCGCACGTGAGTGCCCCCTTCCCTACCCTTTCTGCCCAGATCCACTACAGGGATTGGTAGTTTGGTAGTATTATTTATGCACTTATATGGATTGGTAGTTTGGTACTGGCTACTGAATGATATGTGTGTTTTCTTCAGTTTGAAAATGTCCCCAATTCTGTGCATACGTCTGCCCACTAAGCCACCAAAATGTTTTTGGCCTTAATATTGCCAATAATGTATATTTATTTACTGCTATAACATGGATATATATTCAGCTTTAATGTTAGTTGTAGCGCTAACACATCCATATGTGAAAAAAAGGTTCAGACAGAACTATGCTTGCTAATACTATCTCTCTAAAACATGTGCAATTTGAATCCCAACAATCCAACCTGGTAGTGGCAGATTTTGCCTTCTTAGAGTTGTATTGCGATTTAATTTAGTGCTACATGGTTTTAGATTTCTTTGTTAACTTGAGCAAGAAAACTAAGTAAGATGTGTATTTGACACATGGTATCGGCAAGGACAGGATGGCTTCTGATGTGTTGTGTTTATGTATTATGATTGCAGCTGCCGACCTCTTCCTGGGCTTCGCAACCAGCTTCCAGCAGGTCTACGCGCTGGTGCAGTGCGACGTTTACTACAGCAACTGCGTCACCTAGGCCGTGCAGCGCGCCGCGGTCGAGTGCGGCGGCGCCCCCTCCGGCCGGGTCTACCTCGACAAGTGCTACATTACCTACAACTACTACCCCCACTATTTCATGAATGGTTCATTACAATAGTTCTTTCTGCAGTAATTTCAGTGTTTCATAGATTAAGATTACACATGTATGTTCATGAATGATGAGTAGTTTCAGTTATTTCCCAACTTGAAAGAAACCGGAATAGGCAGTAGTAGGACAATGAGTCATCCTGCATATTTAGAGATCTTTAACCATAGCGGAGTTTCACATGTTCTTTCTGCAGTAATTAAAAAATAGGCAGTAGTTTTAGAGATCTCATGCATATTTAGATATCTCCATAAATGGAATAGGCAATATATTTTGTAATATAGGACAATGAGTCGATTCTCTGCGCTGCGCTGCTCCTCCGGTGCTGTTCGGGGGCCGCAACCGCACGGTGCGTGGCGCCCAGGGGTTGCTGACGCTCGCATTTGGAGGGATTTGCGAGTCGGATGTAGCGGTTCCTCTGTGCCGTGTTGATTTTAGTTTCATGGTAGGTTGAGGCTGAGCTGGTTGGGATTGTGCCTCCGTTTAAGTTGCTTCCTAGTTTGTGTTTAGATTAATTTGGTTGGTCTTCCTATGAGAGCAGAGGAGGTGTACTTTTGCCTGCTCGTTTGAATCGATCTGTATCGGGTGCCTCCATTCAATTTGTGCCCTCCAGTACTGTTGTTGTGAAACTGTTGCTGCTGCTATGAAAGTATTTCTGCTGCTGCTACTGTCAAACTACTTTTGTTGTTGTTTTTGTTGTCATATGACTCTAATCTCTGCTGTTGTTGGTGTCAAACTGATGCTATGAACCCAGCAGCTCATATGACTCTATTGTTGTTCTTGACCTGCTATTTCTGTTGTTGTAGGAGGAGCATGCCTAGGAGAAGAAGGAGCACTCCTAGGAGAAGCTCTACCTTTACAGCCTCTACAAGCAGGCCACCGTTGGCCCCGTCAACACCGGTATATATACACATCTGTCCATCTTCTTATTACTAGCATCAGTAACAGGTTTGATTTACTGTTGAAGTGCTTTCAAGTTTGGTTTGTGGTGCTGTATATGTTGGGTTTCGTAGTAATTTCAAAAAAATTCCTACGCTCACGCAAGATCATGTGATGCATAGCAACGAGAGGGGAGAGTGTTGTCTACGTACCCACGCAGACCGACTGCGGAAGCGATGACGCGACGTAGAGGAAGTAGTCGTACGTCTTCTCGATCTGACCGATCCAAGCACCATTACTCCGGCACCTCCGAGTTCTTAGCACACGTATAGCTCGATGACGATCCCCGGACTCCGATCCAGCAAAGTATCGGGGAAGAGTTCCGTCAGCACGACGGCGTGGTGATGATCTTGATGTACTACTGCAGCAGGGCTTCGCCTAAACTCCGCTACAATATTATCGAGGTGGAATATGGTGGCAGGGGGCAAACGGCTAAGGAACGATCTCAAGGATCAACTTGTGTGTCTAGAGGTGCCCCCTGCCTCCGTATATAAAGGAGCCAAGGGGGAGGGGGCCGCCGGCCAGGAGGAGGGCGCAGGAGGAGTCCTACTCCTACCAGGAGTAGGACTCCCCCCCCCCCAATCCTAGTTGGACTAGGATTCCCCGAGGGGGAAAGAGAGAGAGGGGGCCGACCACCTCTCCTAGTCCTAATAGGACTAGGGGAGGGGGAGGCGCGCGGCCACCTTGGGCTGCCCCTTTCTCCTTTCCACTAAAGCCCATTAAGGCCCATATATCAATCTTTATGTCTCGACCATTTCGAGACTCCTCGTCATGTCCGTGGTCACATCCGGGACTCCGAACTAACTTCGGTACATCAAAATGCATAAACTCATAATAACTGTCATCGTAACGTTAAGCGTGCGGACCCTACGGTTCGAGAACAATGTAGACATGACCGAGACATGTCTCCGGTCAATAACCAATAGCTGGACCTGGATGCCCATATTGGCTCCTACATATTCTACGAAGATCTTTATCGGTCAGACCGCATAACAACATACGTTGTTCCCTTTGTCATCGGTATGTTACTTGCCCGAGATTCAATCGTCGGTATCCAATACCTAGTTCAATCTCGTTACCGGCAAGTCTCTTTACTCGTTCCGTAATACATCATCTCACAACTAACATATTAGTTGTAATGCTTGTAAGGCTTATGTGATGTGCATTATCGAGAGGCCCAGAGATACCTCTCCGACAATCGGAGTGACAAATCCTAATCTCGAAATACGCCAACCCAACATGTACCTTTGGAGATACCTGTAATGCTCCTTTATAATCACCCAGTTATGTTGTGACGTTTGGTAGCACCCAAAGTGTTCCTCCGGCAAACGGGAGTTGCATAATCTCATAGTCATAGGAACATGTATAAGTCATGAAGAAAGCAATAGCAACATACTAAACGATCGGGTGCTAAGCTAATGGAATGGGTCATGTCAATCAGATCATTCAACTAATGATGTGACCTCGTTAATCAAATAACAACACTTTGTTCATGGTTAGGAAACATAACCATCTTTGATTAACGAGCTAGTCAAGTAGAGGCATACTAGTGACACTCTGTTTGTCTATGTATTCACACATGTATTATGTTTCCGGTTAATACAATTCTAGCATGAATAATAAACATTTATCATGATATAAGGAAATAAATAATAACTTTATTATTGCCTCTAGGGCATATTTCCTTCAGTATAAGCATAGGGCTGACTACATAATTGGTTTGGCATGCTGCTGCTTGCCCTGTCCTGCTTAACTCTGAGGAGTGACTTTGTTTAATTGATTGTGTGTACATATATCCTTGGAAAGGACAATCTGATGGGAAAGGAAATACACAATCCCCATCCTATTGCTCTAACCTGATAGCAGTACAACCAACACCATGTGGTCACTCCTTGTTTCAAACAAAAAATTGCTCTGTATGAATCAACACGAACTAGGTAGATTGATGATCGTACGTGCTTTGTTGTGTTGGCTGTGAAAATGTCCATCTTAATCCATTTGTAACTAGAAACAAATTACCTTGGTCTTACAATATGCTTGTGTGCATTGTCCTTGGTGGCTCTCATTTATTTAGAAGTCAACATGTGTATGTGCACCTTAATGATGGGAATGCAATGGTAAGTCAATTCAGCTGTGAATCTGTGATAAGATTAGAATATGTTTGGATGGTAGATATTATATAAAGTGAATGTAGAATGATAGCAAATTACTAATATACCATGTTTGTGACTGATGAACCAGAAGGATTGTTTTCTGGTAAATGTGCACAGAACGATTCATTATTTTGATGTTGCTGCTAATAAGAATGGACTCAACCACTCAACCACAACTTTCTACTTATATTTCTTCTTTTGTTTTTTGAAACAGTGGTAAGCCCTGTCTCATTATTTTGAAGGTCTACAAAAGTTCAAGCTGCATGCAGCTAATGCCAGCAGTTCCAGAATGGAAAATATTTGGCACGTGCCAGGCGAAAAGATAGTTTCTCCTGGAGCTAAGAGAGGGCTCATTCCACTTGTTTGGAAGAGAAGACGATGAAGCATGGTGGTTATCTATCAATCTGCCTTGTGTTTTGGTTGTACTTTGTACCTAGTTATATTGTATTCTGTAGTAGTCAGCACATTCTGGAGCAGAATCCAGTGATGTTGTAAAACTGTAATAGTTCTGTTTCATTTGAAATATTTGTCATTTGTGTACTGTGAGAAATGTGAGAAATGGAAAGCTAATGAGTTGGACTAACTTATTGATAGAGGCCAAGTCCCAAAACGTAAATAGACTGCAAAAAGGCCGAGGCCCAAAATGAAGTTGACTGTAAAAAGGCTGAGGCCCAAAAAAGAAACGAATTGTAAAAGTCTATGTCTCAAAAAATAAAAAAAGGTCTAATTGTTGGGCTTGACCCATGTAGCTGACAGAAATTAACAGAAATAAATATATTAAATAGGCTGAATTAATGGGCTCGGCCCATGTAAAACACCGAACTGGACCGGGCTGATTCTTGTGGCACATCAGATTGCCACGTCGGATGCCTACATGGCCTGGGGAGGCTGCTAGTGACCGAAACAAACAGTAGGCATATTTTGGTCGTAAATGTCTATGACCTTCTCACAGAGAAGGTCGTTAATTTCAGTTTACAACCGTCAGCTTTTGACCATCTGTTTTTGGTCACAAAAATGTACAAATGGAAAATAATGGCCATTCAATGACCAATAGTCAAGGTCGCAAGTTGACATATTTCTTGTAGTGACAAGGGAGGGCATCGCTCTCATTCGCATCGTGTCCGCGCCAATGCAAACCCAGCCCAAATTTGGGCTGAAGATGGGCCGCGGCAGACAAAACAACGGACACTCGTCCATTTGTGTCAGCGCGGACCCAAATGGACGCGGCCGGACAAAATGGGTTGTCACGTTGGAGTTGGCCCAACTGTCAAAATACGTGCATGAAATCAACAAGAAATAATTCAACTTATACTAGATCGATGGCATATTTGATTCATCTTTAAAAAAAGTCCTTTTTGTTGGAAATATGCCCTAGAGGCAATAATAAAGTGATTATTATTATATTTCCTTAATCATGATAAAGGTTTATTATTCATGTTATAATTGTATTGGTAGAAACTTAAATACATGTGTAATATAAGCAAATACCAAGTCCCTAGTAAGCCTCTACTAGACTAGCTCGTTGATCAAAAGATGGTTAAGGTTTCCTGACCATAGACCTGAGTTGTCGTTTGATAACAGGATCACGTCATTAGGAGAATGATGTGATGGACAAGACTCATTCGTTAACATAGCATATGATCGTTTAGTTTATTGCTACTGCTTTCTTAATGTCAAATACATGTTCCTTCGACCATGAGATCATGCAACTCCTGGACTCCGGAGGAATGCCTTTGTGTGTGTATCAAACATCACTTCGTAACTGGGTGATCATAGAGGTGCTCTACTGGTATCTCCGAAGGTGTGTGTTGAGTTGGCATGGATCGAGATTGGGATTTGTCATTCTGTATGATGGAAAGGCATCTCTGGGCCCTCTCGGTATACAGCATCACAAAAAGCTTGCCAAAAAGTGATTAAGGAGTTAGTTACAAGATGATGTATTATGGAAGGAGTCAAGAGGCTTGCTGGTAACGAGATTGAACTAGGTGACTAAGGAGTTAGTTACAAGATGATGTATTACAGAATGAGTAAAGAAACTTGCCGGTAACGAGATTGAACTAGGTATGGAGATACAACGATCGAATCTCAGGCAAGTAACATACCAACAGACAAAAGGGAACTACGTATGTTGTCAGAAAGGTTCGACCGATAAAGATCTTTGTAGAATATGTAGGAACCAATATAGGCATCCAGGTCCCGCTATTGGTTATTGACCGGGAAGCGTCTCCGTCATGTCTACATCATTCTCGAACCCGTAGGGTCCACACACTTAACGTTCGTTGATGATATAGTACTATATGAGTTATGTATGTTGGTGACCAAATGTTGTTCGGAGTCTCGGATGAGATCACGAACATTACGAGGAGCTCCAGAATGGTTCGAAGGTAAAGATTGATATATAGGAAGATAGTATTTGTTAAGGAAATATGCCCTAGAGGCAATAATAAAGTTATTATTTATTTCCTTATTTCATGATAAATGTTTATTATTCATGCTAGAATTGTATTAACCGGAAACTTGATACATGTGTGAATACATAGACAAACATAGTGTCACTAGTATGCCTCTACTTGACTAGCTCGTTAATCAAAGATGGTTAAGTTTCCTAACCATAGACATGAGTTGTCATTTGATTAACAGGATCACATCATTAGGATAATGATGTGATTGAATTGACCCATCCGTTAGCTTAGCACGATGATCGTTTAGTTTGTTGCTATTGCTTTCTTCATGACTTATACATGTTCCTATGACTATGAGATTATGCAACTCCCGTTTACCGGAGGAACACTTTGTGTGCTACCAAACGTCACAACGTAACTGGGTGATTATAAAGGTGCTCTACAGGTGTCTCCGATGGTACTTGTTGATTTGGCATAGATCGAGATTAGGATTTGTCACTCCGATCATCGGAGAGGTATCTCTGGGCCCACTCGATAATACACATCACTATAAGCCTTGCGAGCATTGTAACTAATGAGTTAGTTGCGGGATGATGTATTACGGAACGAGTAAAGAGACTTGCCGGTAACGAGATTGAACTAGGTATTGAGATACCGAGGATCGAATCTCGGGCAAGTAACATACCGATGACAAAGGGAGCAACGTATATTGTTATGCGGTTCGACCGATAAAGATCTTCGTAGAATATGTAGGAGCCAATATGGGCATCCAGGTTCCGCTATTGGTTATTGACCAGAGAAGTGTCTCGGTCATGCCTACATAGTTCTCGAACCTGTAGTGTCCGCACGCTTAACGTTCGTTGACGATATAGTATTTATGAGTTATGTATGTTGGTAACCGAATGTTGTTCGGAGTTCCGGATAAGATCATGGACATGACGAGGAACTCTGGAATGGTCCGGAGATAAAGTTTGATATATGGGATAATAGTGTTTGGTCTCCGGAAGGGTTCCGGAATTCATCGGAAGGGTTTTCGGATGTTTCCCGAAATGTTTGGGTACGAGAACACTTTATTTGGGCCAAAGGGGAAAGCCCACAAGGTTTTTGGAAAGCGTAAAAGGAAGTTTTGCAGAGTCCAGGGGCCAGATGTCAGGGTCCCTGGCGTCTAGGTCCAGACGTCGGGAACCCTGGCGTCTGGCCCTGGAGTCCAAGAGGGACTCTTGCCTTTCGGGTGAAACCGACTTTATGGAGGCTTTTACTCCAAGTTTCGACCCCAAGGCTCAACATATAAATAGAGGGGTAGGGCTAGCACCCAAGAGACATCAAGAAACACCAAGTCGTGTGCCGGTAACCCCGTCCCCTCTAGTTTATCATCCGTTATAGTTTTTGTAGTGCTTAGGCGAAGCCCTGCGAAGATTGTTCTACACCAACACCGTCACCACGCCGTCGTGCTGCCGGTACTCATCTACTACTTCACCCCTCTTGCTGGATCAAGAAGGCGACGACGTCATCGAGCTGAACGTGTGCTGAACACGGAGGTGCCGTACGTTCGGTACTTGATCGGGATGGATCATGAAGGTGTACGACTACATCAACTGCGTTGATAAAATGCTTTCGCTTTCGGTCTACGAGGGTACGTAGACATACTCTCCCCTCTCTTCGCTATGCATCACCATGATCTTGCGTGTGCGTAGGAAATTTTGAAATTACTATGTTCCCCAACAATTTGGTCTCCGGAAAGGTTTCATAACGCACCCGATATTTATCGAATCACCGGAAGGGGTTCCGGAAGGCCACGGAAAGTTATTGGGACTAACGGGCCAAGAGGAGGGGAGCACACCAGCCCACAGGGGGCTGGCGCGCCCCATCCTGGCCGCCGGTGCTGTAAAGGAAAGAGGAGGGGCTGCCCCCTCCTTTCTTTCTACACGCAAGGGAGAAAGGGAAGGGGAGGTGCCCTAGGGCAGCCACCCCCTTTCCTTCCCCTACATGGCTAAGAAGGAAGGAGGGGGCGCAGCTAGGGCGGGCGCCTAGGGCAGCCGCCGGCCCCCTTGGTGCGTGCCCTAGGAAGCCACCCCTCCCCCTCCCCCTATATATATGAGAGGAAGGGAGGGGCCAACACACACTATGATTCCGAAACCGTGTGCGGCCCCCTCTCCTTCTAGTTCGACCTTCGCTCTAAACCGTTCTGCTTGGAGAAGCCCTGTGAAATAGTTTCACCACCACCGTCATCATGTCGTCTGCTATGTCTTGAGCTTGCGTTGGTTTTCCCCAAAGAGGAAGGGATGATGCAGCAGAGTAGCGTAAGTATTTCCCTCAGTTTTTGAGAACCAAGGTATCAATCCAGTAGGAGGCCACGCTCAAGTCCCTCGTACCTGCACAAAATGATAGCTACTCGCAACCAACGCGATTAGGGGTTGTCAATCCCTTCACGCTCACTTACGAGAGTGAGATCTGATAGATATAATATTTTTGGTATTTTTGGTATAGAGATGCAAAGTAAAAAGTAAAAGGCAAAGTAAAAAAGCAAAGCAATAATAAAGTGATGGAGATTGATATGATGAGAAAGAGACCCGGGGGCCATAGGTTTCACTAGTGGCTTCTCTCAAGAGCATAAGTATTCTATGGTGGGTGAACAAATTACTGTTGAGCAATTGATAGAATTGAGCATAGTTATGAGAATATCTAGGCATGATCATGTATATAGGCATCACGTCCGTGACAAGTAGATCGAAACGATTCTGCATCTACTACTATTACTCCACTCATCGACCGCTATCCAGCATGCATCTAGAGTATTAAGTTAAAAACAGAGTAACGCCTTAAGCAAGATGACATGATGTAGAGAGATAAATTCATGCAATATGAAATAAACCCCATCTTGTTATCCTCGATGGCAACGATGCAATACGTGCCTTGCTGCCCCTTCTGTCACTGGGAAAGGACACTGCAAGATCGAACCCAAAGCTAAGCACTTCTCCCATGGCAAGAACTACCAATCTAGTTGGCCAAACCAAACGGATAATTCGAAGAGACTTGCAAAGATAACCAATCATACATAAAAGAATTCAGAGAAGATTCAAATATTATTCATAGATAGACTTGATCATAAACCCACAATTCATCGGTCTCAACAAACACACCGCAAAAAGAATATTACATCAAATAGATCTCCACAAGAGAGGGGGAGAACTTTGTATTGAGATTCAAAGAGAGAGAAGAAGCCATCTAGCTACTAACTATGGACCCGAAGGTCTGAGGTAAACTACTCACACTTCATCGGAGAGGCTATGATGATGTAGAAGCCCTCCGTGATGACGGCCCTCTCCCGGCGGAGCTCCGGAACAGGCCCCAAGATGGGATCTCATGGATACAGAAAGTTGCGGCGGTGGAATTAGGTTTTTGGCTCCTCTTCTGATCGTTTGGGGGTACTTGTGTATATATAGGAGGAAGGAGTACGCCGGAGGAGCACCGAGGGGCCACGAGGCAGGGGGGCGCGCCCTAGGGGGGGCGCCCCCCACCCTCGTGACCACCTCTTTTGTTCCTTGGAGCAGGGTCCAAGTCTCCTGGATCACGTTCGGTGAGAAAATCACGTTCCCGAAGGTTTTATTCCGTTTGATATTCCGTTTCTTTGAAACACTGAAATAGGCAAAAAATAGCAATTCTAGGCTGGGCCTCCGGTTAATAGGTTAGTCCCAAAAATAGTATAAAAGTGGAAAATAAAGCCCAATATAGTCCAAAACAGTAGATAATATAGCATGGAGCAATCAAAAATTATAGATACGTTGGAGACGTAGGCATCCCCAAGCTAAATTCCTGCTCGTCCTCGAGTAGGTAAATGATAAAAAGAGAATTTTTGATGCAGAGTGCTTCTTGGCATAATTTCAATGCAAATCTTCTTAATTGTGGTATGAATATTCAGATTCGAAAGATTCAAGACAAAATTTTATATTGACATAAAAATAATAATACTTCAAGCATACTAACAAAGCAATTATGTCTTCTCAAAATAACATGGCCAAAGAAAGTTATCCCTACAAAATCATATAGTCTGGCTATGCTCTATCTTCACCACACAAAATATTTAAATCATTCACAACCCCGATGACAAGTCAAGCAATTGTTTCATACTCTAACTTTTTCAAAACTTTTTCAATCTTCACGCAATACATGAGCGTGAGCCATGGATATAGCACTATAGGTGGAATAGAATGGTGGTTGTGGAGAAGACAAAAAGGAGAAGATAGTCTCACATCAACTAGGTGTATCAACGGGCTATGGAGATGCCCATCAATAGATATCAATGTGAGTGAGTAGGGATTTCCATGCAACGGATGCACTAGAGCTATAAGTATATGAAAGCTCAAAAAGAAACTAAGTAGGTGTGCATCCAACTTGCTTGCTCATGAAGACCTGGGGCTATTTGAGGAAGCCCATCATTGGAATATACAAGCCAAGTTCTATAATGAAAAATTCTCACTAGTATATGAAAGTGATAACATGAGAGACTCTCTACTATGAAGATCGTGGTGCTACTTTGAAGCACAAGTGTGGTAAAAGGATAGTAACATTGTCCCTTCTCTTTTTTTCTCTCATTTTTTTATTTGGGCCTTTTCACTTTTTTATGGCCTCTTTTTATTTGGGCTTCTTTGGCCTCTTTTTTTTCGTCTGGAGTCTCATCCCGACTTATGGGGGAATCATACTCTCCATCATTCTTTCCTCACTGGGACAATGCTCTAATAATGATGATCATCACACTTTTATTTTTCTTACAACTCAATACTTAGAACAAAATATGACTCTATGTGAATGCATTCGGCGGTGTACCGGGATATGCAATATGACAATGATGAATGTGTCATGATGAACTAGATGGTGGAAAGTTGCATGGCAATATATCTTAGAATGGCTATGGAAATGCCATAATAGGTAGGTATGGTGGCTGTTTTGAGGAAGGTATATGGTAGGTGTATGATACCGGCGAAAGGTGCGCGGTATTAGAGAGGCTAGCAAAGGTGGAAGGGTGAGAGTGCATATAATCCATGGACTCAACATTAGTCATAAATAACTCATATACTTATTGAAAAAATCTAGAAGTTATCAAAGCAAAGTACTACGCGCATGCTCCTAGGGGGATAGATTGGTAGGAAAAGACCATCGCTCGTCCCCGACCGCCACTCATAAGGAAGACAATCAATAAATAAATCATGCTCCGACTTCATCACATAACGGTTCACCATACATGCATGCTACGGGAATCACAAACTTTAACACAAGTATTCTTTAAATTCACAACTACTCAACTAGCATGACTTTTAATATTATCACCTCCATATCTCAAAACAATTATCATGCTTCAATCTTTTCTTAGTATTCAACACACTCAAAAGAAAGTTTCACAAATCTTGAATACCAAGCATATTATTATTAAGCAAATTACCATGCTATTAAGAGACTCTCAAAATAATTTAAGTGAAGCATGAGAGATCAATAGTTTCTTTAAAACAAATCCACCACCGTGCTCTAAAAGATCTAAGTGAAGCACATAGAGCAAAATTATAACGCTCAAAAGATATAAGTGAAGCACATAGAGCAAAACTACATAGCTAAAAATATATAAGTGAAGCACATAGAGCAAAACTACTTAGCTCAAAAGATATAAGTGAAGCACATAGAGTATTCTATCAAATTTTACTTCATGTATGGATCTCTCAAAAGGTGTGTACAGCAAGGATGATTGGGGCATACTAAAACACAAAGACACAAATAATACAAGACGCTCCAAGCAAAACACATATCATGTTGGTGAATAAAAATATACCTCCAAGTAAATTACCGATGGAAGTGGACGAAAGAGGGGATGCCTTCCGGGGCATCCCCAAGCTTTGAATTTTTGGTGTCCTTGGATTATCTTGGGGGTGCCATGGGCATCCCCAAGCTTAGGCTCTTGCCACTCCTTGTTCCATGATCCATCAAAAGAATTCACCCAAAACTTGAAAACTTCACAACACAAAACTCAAAATAGAAAACTCATGAGCTCCGTTAGCGAAAGAAAACAAAAGACCACTTCAAGGTACTGTAATGAACTCATTATTTATTTATATTGGTGTTAAACCTACTGTATTCCAACTTCTCTATGGATTATAAACTACTAACCATAGATTCATCAAAATAAGCAAACAACACACAAAAAACAGAATCTGTCAAAAACAGAACATTCTGTAGTAATCTGTAGCTAGCGCAAGATCTGGAACCCCAAAAATTCTGAAATAAATTTCTAGACGTGAGGAATTTATCTATTAATCATCTGCAAAAAGAATTAACTAAATATCACTCTTCAAATAAAAATGACAGCAGTTCTCGTGAGCGCTAAAGTTTCTGTTTTTTACAGCAAGTTCAACAAGACTTTCCCCAAGTCTTCCCAACGGTTCTACTTGGCACAACACTAATTAAACACAAAAAAAACAATCAAAACATAGGCCAGATAATTTATTTATTACTAAGCAGGAGCAAAAATAAAGGAATAAAAATAAAATTGGGTTGCCTCCCAACAAGCGCTATCGTTTAACGCCCCTAGCTAGGCATAAAAGCGAGGATAGATCTAGGTATTGCCATATTTGATTTTAGAGAAAAAGAGAGCAAGCTTGTTATCTATGGAATTAATATTTCTATTTTGACAGAGTACATGTCCATTAATGGTAGAAGAAATATTAAGAATGTTGCGGAAATTGGCATCTAGGCTAGCTTTTATCTCTTTAATAGATTCATTTTGGTAAGAAAGCAAGAGAGATGTGATTTCAGTTTTCTCATTAATGGGGTGCCCAAATATAGTTTTCATCCTCTCATAGGTATCTATGGGGTCCCCTTCAAGAAAACCCCCCTCGAAAATAGAATCTAAGACTTGTTTGAATGAAGCGGGTAGCCCAACATAAAAGCTTTTTAAGTAAACCTCAATTTGATATTGGGGTACATAGCTAGCCCAGATCCTTAACAGACTATCCCAAGCATCTTTCAAAGATTCATCAAGTAAATAACGAAAAATTCCAGAATCATCTTCATTAAAATTACTAAGGTTCTCATTGAGAACTCCGGCAAGTTGTTCTATAGCATTCCGATTTATGAGTTTAGATAAGATAGCAGGATTGTCTAATGCACTAGAACTTGGGAGAGAACCCCCAACTCTTTTTGGTTCTGACATGGCGAGGGAAAAGAGGCAAATAGAGAGGGAGTATAGAGAGAGGGAGGGTGAATAAAACGGCAAGGGTGAATTGGGGGGAGAGGAAAACGAGAGGCAAATGGCAAATAATGTAATGCGAGAGATAGGGATTGTGATGGGTACTTGGTATGTTGACTTTTTGCGTAGACTCCCCGGCAACGGCGCCAGAAATGGCTCGTTGTCGGGAGTCAAATCTTGACTTGCATGAACTTCCCCGGCAACGGCGCCAGAAATCCTTCTTGCTACGTCTTAAGCTTGCGTTGGTTTTCCCCGAAGAGGAAGGGATGATGTAGCAGAGTAGCGTAAGTATTTCCCTCAGTTTTGGGGAACCAAGGTATCAATCTAGTAGGAGGCCACGCTCAAGTCCCTCGTACCTGCACAAAACAATAGCTACTCGCAACCAACGCGATTAGGGTTTGTCAATCCCTTCACGGTCACTTACGACAGTGAGATCTGATAGATATAATATTTTTGGTATTTTTGGTATAAAGATGCAAAGTAAAAAGTAAAGGCAAAGTAAAAAAGCAAAGAAAGATTAAAGTAATGGAGATTGATATGATGAGAATAGACCCGGGTGCCATAGGTTTCACTCAAGAGCATAAGTATTCTACGGTGGGTGAACAAATTACTGTTGAGCAATTGACAGAATTGAGCATAGTTATGAGAATATCTAGGCATGATCATGTATATAGGCATCACGTCCGTGACAAGTAGATCGAAACGATTCTGCATCTACTACTATTACTCCACTCATCGACCGCTATCCAGCATGCATCTAGAGTATTAAGTTAAAAACAGAGTGACGCCTTAAGCAAGATGACATGATGTAGAGAGATAAATTCATGCAATATGAAATAAACCCCATCTTGTTATCCTCGATGGCAACGATGCAATACGTGCCTTGCTGCCCCTTCTATCACTGGGAAAGGACACTGCAAGATCGAACCCAAAGCTAAGCACTTCTCCCATGGCAAGAACTACCAATCTAGTTGGCCAAACCAAACGGATAATTCAAAGAGACTTGCAAAGATAACCAATCATACATAAAAGAATTTAGAGAAGATTCAAATATTATTCATAGATAGACTTGATCATAAACCCACAATTCATCGATCTCAACAAACACACCGCAAAAAGAATATTACATCAAATAGATCTCCACAAGAGAGGGGGAGAACTTTGTATTGAGATTCAAAGAGAGAGAAGAAGCCATCTAGCTACTAACTATGGACCCGAAGGTCTGAGGTAAACTCACACTTCATTGAAGAGGCTATGATGATGTAGAAGCCCTCCGTGATGACGGCCCTCTCCCGGCGGAGCTCCGGAACAGGCCCCAAGATGGGATCTCGTGGATACAGAAAGTTGCAGCGGTGGAATTAGGTTTTTGGCTCCTCTTCTGATCGTTTGGGGGTACGTGTGTATATATAGGAGGAAGGAGTACGCTGGAGGAGCACCGAGGGGCCCACGTGGCAGGAGGCGCGCCCTAGGGGGGCGCCCCCACCCTCGTGACCGCCTCTTTTGTTCCTTGGAGCAGGGTCCATGTCTCCTGGATCACGTTCGGTGAGAAAATCACGTTCCCGAAGGTTTTATTCCGTTTGGACCCCGTTTGATATTCCGTTTCTTCGAAAGACTGAAATAGGCAAAAAAACAGCAATTCTGGGCTGGGCCTCCGGTTAATAGGTTAGTCCCAAAAATAATATAAAAGTGGAAAATAAAGCCCAATATAGTCCAAAACAGTAGATGATATAGCATGGAGCAATCAAAAATTATAGATACGTTGGAGACGTATCATCGTCGTGCTACCGAAACTCATCTACTACTTCGCCTCTCTTGCTGGATCGAGAAGGCGAGGACGTCATCGGGCTGAACGTGTGCTGAACGCGGAGGTGCCGTACGTTCGGTACTTGATCGGGACGGATCGTGAAGGTGTACGACTACATTAACCACGTTGATAAACGCTTCCGCTTAGCGATCTACAAGGGTATGTAGATACTCTCTCCCTCTCATAGCTATGCATCTTCATTGATATATCTTGTGTGTGCGCATAATATTTATTTTGTTTTCCATGTAACGTTCCCCAACACTTTTGTGGTTCTAACTTTGTAACAAAATGTTATACGCGAATCATATGACACATTTCATTTCAAAATATGTAGACACACAGATCAATGCACACCCCCAAGCACATGCACCCACAAAAAGCTTTACTCAATTATACAAGAATGATGACCGGAGTCACGAAGCATCGGGATTGGCGATGTCACCTCCATTGGTGATTCGCCGACAACAGGACGACTACTCAGGAGTGCACCACCTACTTCTCATGTTTGCGAGACCGATGGACACATCAGTACCTTGCGTTAGTCATGGACTTTGAAAACATCCACTATGTCTCATTTTTTTAAGCATGGAGGAGAGAGTTGCATACGAAATTATTAAAAATGAAGATGATATACCGCCAAAAAAGGGGCATGATCAATATAAGTGAAGTGACCCAACTAGAAAAAACTTAGATGGCCTAAGGATCACTAACCGAAGAGCTAGCATCTGCGGTTGGAGGCAACCAAACCCAACATAGACTAAAACAAAGTACCACACGAGGCATAAAAATAATGAACCATTTGTTGCAAGAGCCAGAACAAAGCCATCTACAACACGACCCAGAACTCAAGTACCATGATAATGTAAGCACAACACCACAAAGTCAAAACAACTAACATAATTGAGAAATCACCTGTTGCACTAGCCTAGAGGAAACCCAACCGACCAACGAGGACACTAACTTAGGGACAACCCATACATTTCGACCTACATTTTGAAACGAAGATGGTCGAACTCAAATATTTGATGTACTCACATATTAACAACACATGTGTTCTTTAAGTTTCATCAATTCTGCCTTCTCTTTCGAGCCTACATTGGTGAGCAAATAAGTTGGGAGGTGCAACTGTATCCAAATTCCCAAAACCATTGAAAAAAAATAAAACCCAATTTCCAACTACATTTTGAAATGGAGATGGTCAAACTCAAACATTTTATGTAAACTCACATATTAACAACACTTTCGTACCTCAAGTTTTGTTAATTCTGCCTCCTCTTTTGAGCCAACATTGGTCAGATAATAAGTTGGGAGATGCAACCGTATCCAAATTTCTAAAATCATTCAAAACATTAAAACCCAAAGTTTCCAACTGCATTTTGAAATGGAGATGGTCGAACTCAAACATTTAATGTGAATCACATATTAACAACACATCTGTTCCTCAAGTTTCGTTAATTCCGCCTCCTCTTTTGAGCCAATATTGGTTAGATAATACGTGGGCAGATGCAACCGTATCCAAATTCCTGAAACAATTGACAAAATTAATACCCAACATTCCACCATTTTAAATGAAGAGGTTCAAACTCAAACATTTGATGTGAACTTACATATTAACAACACATTCCTTCCTCAGATGTTGTTAATTTCCGCCTTCTCTTTCGAGCCTACATAGGTCAGATAATAAGTTGGGAGGTGCAATCGATATCCTAGCCAAATTCCCAAAACCATTGAAACAAAAATTAAAACCCAAACGTTTCTAACTACATTTTGAAACAGAGGTAGTCAATCTCAAACACCTGATGTGTACTCACATATTAACAACACATTCGTTCCTTAAGTTTTGTTAATTCCGCCTGTGCTTTTGAGCCTACACTAGTGAGACAATAAGTAGAAATGTGAACTGACGGACTTCCCTGGGAGGGATTTCTCAGCGAACTACCTTTTGGCCATTGGATGGAAAACATGGATCTTAAAGCACTTGCAGTAGTCATGTTACCTTTCTTTTTTGGTTTGTTGTGTGGCTTCATCGGCGCGAACATGTGTGACGCATCGAGATCACCTTATCCTCACACTCGCTTTCTCCCCACCACCACCTTTCTCCATTTTGCAATGACGATGGCGAGCTGAGAGAGAGAGAGAGAGAGAGTCCACACCCTGCTCCCATCACTTTTCCATATCCTTTTCAAAACAGAATGGAAAATTTGTAAGATCTTTTGTAACATTCACATGGAAAAAGGTTTAACACTCACATGGCATTTTCTACCGAGCATGACACGTTTGTGAGAACAATTGGGTTTTTATCATCACATGGCAGTTGGTAGAAGGAGGTTGTTCATTGAAAGTTTTTATTTCGACAATTGTACATGTTTCTATAACTTTGCCATGGCAATTCAAAAATATCATGTCATTTTTCATTGTGTGTCACTTTTCTTTGTTGAGCTTATTATGGACATTTTATATCCATGGCAAATTACTTGTATGAACAATAACATACCATGGCATTTTTAATATGTCTTTTGCCATGGCATTTTTTGTGTCAGTGGTTAAAAATGTTTGTGTACATGACATCTTTATTGTACAAACCATGACATTTTTATTTCAAATATCATGGCATTATTAATATGCATCACATGCATGGCAATTTGTAGAGGGGGTTTGTTCACTGAAACTTGTCAATTTTTTGACAATTATACCATTGTTTCTATAACTTTGTCATGCAATTAATGCATGTCATGGCAATTAATACATATCATGGCACTTTTCATTGTATGACACTTTTCTTTGTTGAGCTTACCATGACCTTTATTACATTCATTGCAAATTATTTGTATGAACCATGGTAGTTTTTTATAACATACCATGGCAGTTTTAATATATTTTTTGCCACGGTAATTTTGTGTTAGTGGTGGAAAAATGTTTGTGTACACGGCATTTTTTATTGTACATACCATGACATTTTTATTTCAAATATCATGGAGTTTTTAACATGCATCTGCCATGGCATTTTTAATATACATCACATGCATGGCAGTTTGTAGAGGGGGTTTGTTCATTGAAACTTGTCAATTTTTTGAGAATTGTACCACTGTTCCTATAACTTTGTCATGGCAATTAATACATATCATGGCATTTTTCATTGTATGACACTCCTCTTTGTTGAGCTTACTATGACCTTTATTACATTCATGGCAAATTATTTGTATGAACCATGGTAGTTTTTTTATAACATACCATGGTAGTTTTTTTATAACATACCATGGCAGTTTTAATATATATTTTGCCATGGTAATTTTGTGTTAGTGGTGAAAAAATGTTTGTGTACATGGCATTTTTTATTGTACAAACCATGCCATTTTTATTTCAAATATCATGGAGTTTTAAATATGCATCTGCCATGGCATTTTTTGTTCGGTTTTGTTTTTTATTATTCTTTTGATTTTGCCACGACAAGTTTAATATGCATTTGTCATGGCATTTTTTGTTTTTTCATTATTCGTTTGATTTTGCCACGATAAGTTTAATAGGCATCTGCCATGGCATTTTTTGTTTGGTTTTGTTTTTTATTATTCTTTTGGCTTTGCCACGACAAGTTTAATGATGCATTTATTTTATGTTTTTGCCATGACATGTTTATTATTGAGGGCATGTCATTTTTATCCTTAAGGCGTGTCCTTTTTATTGTTTGAGAGCATGGAAATTTTTAATCTATAGCATGGTATTTTTCTTATTGGCTTGACACCTTTTATTTTTGAAAATACAAAGCATGAAAGTTTTTAATATTTTTTGCATCATGGAATTTTTATTTTTAATGTCATGGCATTTTTATTATATCAATCATGCCAATTTTTAAAATTTTTATTATAGCATCACATTCTTTTCTTAAATTTTGTTAATTCCGCCAGATACAGATTCCTCTTTCAAGCCCACAATCGTCAAATAATAAGCCGGGGGGTGCAAACGTACCCAAATTTCCAAAACCATTGAACACATTAAAACCTTCCGTTTCCACCAACCTTTTTGAAAGCCGAATTTGAACCTTTTTGCTGTGAACTCACATACTAGCAGCACATTCTTCCCTTAAATCTCGTTAATTCTGCCACTAAACCCAGCATCAAAATCCATTACCAAAACCATTGAACGAAACCCCATGTTTGCCGCGCTCGCCCCCTCTGGCCCGTAGCTGTACCGATCCGGCCGGTGCCGTTTTTTACAAACGAAAAACCCGCAACCCGACGCGCCTGTATATTGCCTCTGCGCGCACCCGTAAGGACCACCCCGCAATCTCCTCTGCTTTCCACGAACCGGACCCCGGCCAGCCAGCCCGCCCGGCTCGCCCGCCAGCGCACCCAAACGGCACATTTTCACCGTAGCCCCGCCCCGCTTATATATACGCGACGGGCCTTTACCAGAACCCTTTACCCCGGCTCGCTCCCACCCCCACCTCCGTCCACGAGATTCGCCGCAGTCTGTCGTCTGGCTAGTGTGAGAGTGCGATCTGCTCATTAGCGTGCGCGTGTGATCCCGCCCGTGGATGCGCCTGCCTTGCCGCCGGCAATGACCTCCGCCGTCGCGAGTAGCCTGGTCCCTGCCGCAGCAGCAGCCGCGCCCGCTGTGTCCACCTATGGGTGTCGCGCCTCGTTCGGCCGTGATGCGCCTGAGGAGACGCCGGCTGTAGTGTCTTCTGCTTCGCCCGTGCACCCCGCCGTGGCCGCGCCCGCGATCTCCAAGGACTTCATCGACTTCGAGTTCAGCCTCGGCGGCGGCGGCTGCACCACCAGCATGCTCCCCGCGGACGAGCTCTTCGCCGACGGGAAGCTGCTCCCGCTCCGCCGGGCCGCTGCCGCTGCCGCTGCCGCGCCTGAGCCGGATGCTGCCGCGGCGGCGGCACCACCGCCGCGGCTGGAGGCAATGCCGGCGTCTCCGGAGCCGATGAGGCCGATCCGCGGCGGCGCGGCGGCTGGCGCTGCGGACCAGTACGTGTTCTCCCCCAAGGCGCCCAGCTGCTCAAGCCGGTGGCGCGAGCTGCTCGGGCTCAAGAGGGCGGCCGCCGCGCAGAGCCCGAGGACGCCCTCCTCGCACTCGCAGCCTCAGTCGCCAGCGGCCGCATTGGCGAAGACTCCCGGGAGAACGACGACGACGACGGCGGGCTCGTCGGCGGCGAGGTCGCTCAAGTTCCTCCTCCAGCGGAGCAACGGCGGGCGGGCGTCCACGGGCACGGCGTCGGACCTCGCGTCGGCGCCGCTCCTCCGCGACAGCTCCGACTCGGAGGCCTCGCTCTCGCTCGCCTCCTCCCGCTTCTCGCACTCCTCCTCGTCCTCCTCCTCCGGCCACGATCACGACGACGTCAACCCGCGCTTCTCCCTCGACTCCGCCGCCGACCCCAACCCTCCGCGCCTCCGCCTCGTCCGCTCCTCGCACCGCCACTCCACCTCCAGCCGCGCGGCCCACAGCCCCGCGCGCCGCCGGCCGTCGCCGCCCAGGCAGGACGCGTCGAGGTGCCTCTCCGTGGACTCCCCGCGCATGAACTCCTCGGGCAAGATCGTGTTCCAGCAGGGGCTGGAGCGCAGCTGCAGCTCCCCGTGCAGCCTCCACGCCGCCGCCAGGTCCCGGTCCATGGCCCGCGCCGTGGACCGGTCCTACTCGTCCGGCGTCCGCGTGGCGCCCGTGGTGCTCAACGTGCCGGTCTGCTCGCGGCCGGTGTTCGGCTTCTTCAAGGACAAGAAGGAGTCGGCGGCCAGCAAGGACTCATCCTCAGCGAGGTCGTCGTCCCGGTCGTCGACCCTGGGCCGGAAGCAGACGCCGACGCCGACGCCGCAGCGGTGGAGCGGCGAGCTGCCGAGGCCCTGCGGGTGATCCGGCCGAGCCGAGAAGACGGCGGGCGATCGAGCGCGTGCGTCGTGCATGGAAAGCGACGGGCTAGGCTAGGGACGCAATGATGGATGCATAGCGCTTTGTTCGGTTCTTAACTGATTTGGTTTGTTCTTTGGGGTGCTGATGAGAAGGTCTAATCAATTGACTGTTTTCTTTTCTCTTGACTGTAAATTTGGAGTTTTGCTCTTCTTCTCAATCTGATTCTGATTTGGTTGCTTGCAAGAAAAAAGATCACAAGATGTTTTTCCAAACGAATGCTGTTTTTGAAGAGATCCACACTCTTGTCAGCTGTCAACTTGATTCAAATGAGCAAATGACACACACTCTTGATTCAAATGCATTGCTCTGCCGATCGATCGAGCTGGCATGGCACAGTTACAAATGCAAGCAAGCAGTAGGAGTGGCATTTCTAGGGCAGAGCAACGGGAAGTGGCGAGCCCCTCATTTTCCGTGCTTATCTGCATCGAAGTCAGCAGCCGTGGCAGGAGGCCAGCCACTAGGACTAGCTAGCCAGTAGGCGCCCGGTTCAGCAGAGCCCATTTCACCACAGCAAGAGCTGAACCGGCCGGTCCGGAGCACTCAACAAGAGCTGAACCGCTCCGGCTTGATCTGGATCCATGGGCATCCGGTAGGGCACTGTGCCGCATGTGCCCGCCCCGTGAATATTCGCGCAGAAGAGAAAGAAAATTACTCCGACGCCAGCGCCCCAGAACTAAAATAGACGCGCTGACACCAAAGCCTCCGCCCCCGCGCCCTGGCATGCCCGTTACGGCATCATGGCCTCGCCCCGCCGCTGACAGCCAACGTGGCCGCCCCGGCCGCGGCGGGTCCCGTGCACGCTCCGGCGCCCATGTGGGCTGACGCCGGGGAGGGGAGGAGGCCCGTTCCCTGCTCCCCCGAGCTTTTTAAATTCCGGCCGCCTGCATCTCTTTCCCCCGCCCGGCCGTGTCCTTTTCCGGGGCGCCTTTCGCGCTCTGCGCCCTGCGGCCACCCTTTGCCCCGCTCCAGGCTCCCGATCCGCTCTCGTGCAACCGCCTGCCTCTGCCTGCGACGAGGACGATGACACCACGCATGAGCCCCGCGGCACCGCTGGCCGCTTGCACTGCCCGGCCATGGAGCAGAGCTGCCTCGACGCATGCATGCACGGGCGCGGCCGTTCTCGTCTCTCCTGGCTGGCTGGCTGCCGCTGCGTCGGTGGGCGATGCAGTGCTGCGGCAGAGGCCGATTGCACGCGTAGGCCAGCGGAGGCACGGGGTAACGAGCGTGCGTGGCCATTGGTACAATGGTAGTACAATCGTACGCGCTCCGGCAGCCGGAGCGCCATTGGCGCGCAAGCAGCGGCCCGCCGACCCGTGCGTGTCGCCCGGCCGATGACCCGGGCCCGGACCAGATCGCGTCCGCAGGCTACTGCTGCTCCTGCACCGCGCCCGCAGCTAGCCATGTGTGTAGCGTGGCCGCCATTACTGTATGGCTGTACGCTGCGTGTACCTTGCTACGGCGTAGGCGCTACGACTACGACGCTGGGCTAGTAGACTATAGTAGTACTAGTGAATGGAACAGTCGGTTGGAAGGAACATGCATCCCTAGCTATCCACCCTCTCGCGGTCGCAGTCAATGGCGTATCTCATCTCTCGCTCGCTCGAACAAACCGCATTGTTTGAGCGAGCAATGAGTAGGCCATGTGGCGCGCATTTGCGGCGAGCTAACTGACCAGCGGCAGAGATCGCCCCGAGCCGGCCCATGATGGCGAGCGAGAGCCCTGTCGACACGAGCCTGGCTGAAAAGGTGAGGAATGGATAAAGAAAAGGGAGGAGATGCAGGCAGGCGCACTCGATGGTGAGCGCCTGAGCCCTGAAATGCACATCTTGGCATCTAGCACCAGTGATGACCGAGCGGCGGCAACGACAACGGGAAATCATCATCATGGCCTGGGCTGGGGGGCAGTCTGGAGAAGGCTGGAACTCGGAGGGGGAGAGGGATCAGAGGGTGCAGAGCCCCGTGCCGCGCAGGCGCAGCGCTGCCGGGCGGGGTGCCCCATCATTTTTGGTGCGCGCCGGTCCGGCACTGTGCATCCGTGATGAGGCCGAGCCGAGCCCCCAGGGCTTGCACCTGCAGTACGTGGCCGGTGGCGCGTCGCGTCGTCGCCTCAGACGGTGCAGGCGATGAGGCGTCGACGCAACGCGGCCCGTCTGATCTGGGATCTGACGGCCGGCGAGGGGCGGCGCCGGGTGGCAGGGCCCTGCTGACCACGCGCCGGTCGACACACCCCCACAGGATTGCAACTAGTTTATTAATCTAGTTTTCTCCGTTCCGTTGGTCGCTGTGGGTTGGAGGGCGATTACGATTAGCCTTAGCCATGTGATGTCGCGGAGGGGGGCAGCGGGAGGGGGCTACTTGGGCTTTGTTTACGGAACCCTACCCTGGTTTCGGCTTGGACTCTAGCGCGTGCGTGGCGGGGCGGGGCGGGGCGGGGGGAGGACGACAGCCTGTACTTCCCGTACGAGCTGGCCCTGTTGACTAACGGACGGACCGAGCTAATCCATCCATCCATCCCATGTTGCTCCAGTCCAGTGTGTGTTAATTTTCGGCTTGTTCGTTTCGCGTGATGATGATTGACGAGAGATCCGTGGTTATTCGGTTGGGACTAGTTTAGTCCGTTGGCAGGAGCCGAGCCGAGCCGAATGGGATGGTGCGCTACCGTTGATGAAATTGGTATGCAGTGGAGTGATCGAGCAGGGGGGGAGCAGGCAAGCCGGATCCGTGATCAGGTGTCTGTTGCGATGATCGTAAAAAAGGAAAGGAAAAAAAAGCGTCTGTTGTGATGTGTGTGGCGATGGATCGGTGCTGCGTGCGTCTGTCAGCACTCAGCAGGTCGGTCGGGTCGGCACCATGTGCACCAAGCAGGCACGAGTAACAGCTCTGCTCTGCTAACCCATCCCGCCAAAAAAAAACAGCTCTGCTAACCCAGACTACACTGCATATTCTCTGTGAAGAAAGCATGGCAGACAGCGTCCGTCCCTGTATCTATCTACAAAGCGCACGGCGACGTGCGTCCAGATTCACGTACTCAAGTCACCTCTGCCCGCCTCCGTGCTGCGAGTACCGGACGTACTCGGTCCGCAGCATGTTGAGCAGCTCGTCGTCGAGCTGCTCCAGCCGGCCCGAGTCCCGCAGCCGGGGGTACAGGTGCGCCACGCTGCGGACGCCGGCCTCGACCATCTCCCACTGGCCCAGGTTGGCCGCGAAGGCGACGAACTCGACCGCGGCGGCGCTCCTGCTCGATTCCAGGAGGGACGAGACCGCCGCAAGGCTCTCCTCCTTCACCCCCTCCAGGAACCAGAACTCGGCCAGCGACGACAGCTCCGCGTAGGCGTTCAGGTGGGAGCGCTGCTCGTCGCTGCTCAGGTTGTTCCACCGGCAGTCGAGGGCGGCTTTGGGCAGCTCGCCTGAGTAGAACCAGTAGACTAGCTTGTCCAGCGCTTGCCACCCGAGCGGAACCCTGATGACGTCCGAGAAGCTGCACGCACAGTTCTCATCAATCGCATGAAGAACTCAACACACGGTCTTTGTGAAAATGTTGGCCTAAACTGTTTGTACTTTGTGGTAAGTATTATTAAGGACCAAAAGGCTCACCTCTCATGCATCCCGGATCGAAATAATGCCCGGAGGTAATCGCAGCTCATGGTCAGCACGATTTTATGGCTATGAACGTGCGGAGTTGGCAATTGGCACGACCCGTGGTCACACTTCATTTCCTCATTTGATTGAGCCTCCAAAATTATGTCCCTGGATCAATACACATAAGAAACAATTCATGGCAAGCTAATGAAAACTAGAAAGAGCAAAAGAATGGAAGGTAGCTATGATCTGCTTCAAGGCTATAATCTATAACGAAGAAAACTCTACAATGTAGCACAGATGTAAGGAATTTCAGCAAACAACAGCCACCAAACATTGTAAGTACAGATAATCTTAGGGACAATGAAAAAGAACATGGTGTTTTGCTCAAAGGTTGGAATCAAAGAACTAGGTAATTTAGGGCCGACTTACGAGAATGAATGCTCAACAGGTCCAAGTGCAACAGTAAGATCATATCTGGTATAATCGGAGTTCCATCTGGGTTGCTCTTTCTGAAGCATTTCTGCCAATGATTTCAGGTTACAATACTTCGCAAGTGTCCTTACTGGTTTAACAATGTCATCACCTACCATCACAAAACCAGTATATGTGTACTCCAAAATCTTCTTCAAGGCGTGGCTATCTACACGATCAGACATTTGAACTCGGTACACTGATTTTCCCCATTCATCTTTAACTTTTTCGTCACTGCCAAGTAGATATTTTACAGATGGCAACAGCTTAGGACACCTTGCTGATATGATGGCTGTGTGAGCATTTATAGATTCACCATCTGAAAGCAAAAGTTCCAGATCAGCTAGATCGTTATTATCTAATGCACTACTCATCTTCCCGCCCAACTTGCTTGGAGAACCGCAGAGGCCAAACAAACTCAGGATGTGTGCAATATAGAGCTTCGGTCCAGAACTCAAGCTTTGACTTAGAGCACGTTGAAGAACTATAAGAAAATCTTCGGTATACTGATCTCTGCAGTCATGGCACAGAATCCCAACATCCAACTTCCTCTTACACTGAACACAAACTAAAGTAGTGCTCCTCAGAAGATTAAACAGCCCAACAAGACCGTAGAATAAGACTATGTTTTCACCCTCCCACTCTTCACCGAGATAGCAACAGCATGAACTTCCTTCAAAACAGAAGTGCAGATGGGAAGTGACTTTTGACCTCGTAATATGTATATTATTGTGGAGACATTCCTTGATAATGATGGACAACACATCAATAGGATTCCTCTTATTAAGGAGATTATGGTAAGGTCGTGACAGCACCAAACATGCGAGGTTCATGAGGTTGGTCATAATTTTGAAACTGTCAAAAGATGTGGCAACACTTCTCGTAGTATTTGATTCTAATGATGACAATAGAACGTTCAAATAGCCGTCACCCAAATATGGAAGACCTTCTGAAAGTTTAAAACTTGCCTCATACTGAATATATCCATTGGGAGAGAGAAGCATCATCAGAACTGCCCTCAAAGCCGGCTCCTGCACATCTTTGGATAATGTCATGGGGCTGCTTTTGTGCATAACATCTGTGGCCAGCAAGCTGCACACCAAGAGCAGGATGAAAACATGAATAGCTGCACATCATTCTCCTGCAAGCTCATTACGTACTGAAAGAAAACTATACAACAGCAAATTAACTCTCGAGTAGGATAGTACCTAGTACCTACCAAGCACAAGATATCAGTGCGTGCAAGCTATGACCTTTCCCTTTCCTTACAGGATGGTGATCCTCAGTGCAATGCACCACTAGATATCCAAGTATATCCCAGACGTATGGATGTATATCCATGAAGTTTTTGGAAACCATATCAAATAGCTCATCATCGCACAAAACTTTATCACTTTGATGTGAGGAGAGGGAGCGACCGGTAAGAATGCTATATAATACTTTATCAATGGCATTAGACCAAAAGCATTGATGATGATTCCCAGCATAACGGAGCACAAGCAGTGCAGTACGACACCCCTCTGTTACTAACAATTTATCATCCTTTGCACGCATTGCATCGATTATGCCTTCAACAATAGGCTGGCAACGTGAAGTCATTAACTGACTACAGCCCTTCGAAGATCTCTGCAGATGATAAATGCAATTTTGATATTAGTTAAACAGTAGACATTACAATTACAATTCATATGTTAGATTAGTTACCCAAACTGAAGTGATGTAACTCACCAAAAGAACATGGCAGAGTTTGAACGCTTCAATCCTAGTACTACTCGGATGGGACATTCCCACGAGCTCACAAATCTTAGCCATTAAGACTTCATTCTTGAGAAGGATCATAGCTCCATGGCCACATAAAGCTGAGTTGCAGCTACAAATGTTTAGAAACACAAAAGGAAGTAAAGTGGAAAAAAATATTTCAAATATTAATACTGAAGTCAAAGAGGAGAATTACCAAACAGAAGTACCTAAAGCAGCATACAGCCTAAGAACTTTAGCAACAACCATTGTTTCAGTGGCAAGACAGTAATGCGCTAACTTCCCCATCAGGTTGCCATTACTCCATACATGGTATCTTGAGGAAGGCCAAATCCACAGTATGGTTCTTAGCAGTGATATCATCTCGGTCAGATAACTCAGTGGATGGATATCAGGAGTGTAACTCTGCAGAGCAGAAACAATACTTGCAACTGCATTGGTTCTCTCCAAGGTTTCCAAAATTTCTGCATGAGCTGAACCTCTCGCCGTCACTAGGCTATTCAATATGTAATTCATTGCCCTTGCACACGAGATAGCTGTAGGTAACTGGTGTGCCGACAACTGGCATGAGAGGGGCGAAACAATCTCCAAAATTGGGTATTGCCGAATCGAATTGCCTATGCTGGAAACTAACTTTGAGCTCACATCTGCTGCTTGGATTAGAACTGAAACGTTCTTTGTCTGAAGAACACCTTCCAGGAGTACGAGAATGTCCGAAATCGACTCCTGGTTAAGAAAATAAAATGGTCACAACAAAGAGTGCACAATTTTAAAAAAAATCATCTAGTAATATGCACAGTTTACTTCAGCAACTGACTCCAGTTTACCTTTATAGGAGGAAGCCGCAACATTTCAGTTGACAAACAACCGAGAAAAGCAGTCACTGCTTTGATCGCGTGAGACTGAATTCCAGCATCAGTAGACTGCCATTTTTTCGCACCGTGGCCATCAGACCTAACATGATGAATAATACAAGAAATCAGAAGACCCATATTTTTTTCCCCATTCAAGGCAAAGGCAACGGCGGGTGGCTGGTGCAGCGGCAATTCGATGGTTGCTGACATTCTGCTCCTAATTACTATGACAATCGGTGGCTGCTTCATCTCATTGTGCTTTGTGCTGTGCCCCTTGGTGGATTTTGTAGGCTGTGGTGGCATTTCAGCAGCGAGATTGGGGTGCTACTGTTTCCTGTGGCTTCCGATATAAACCGGCCTATCGCCAATGCCTCTGCAACACACATATTTGTGAAATCGCAGCGATGCAGACTGTCTTTAGCCCTCGAATTTTGCTTCGGGCTACTACATAAAGCTATCACCAAGCTAAGATCATCTAGGTTGCATCTAGCCTTACGCCACCAAGCAGCAGCTAAGCTAAATCTTGCTTCTCAATCTACCCAAGGAGAATCTAATCTACCCCTGAATCGGGGAGAAGAAGGGAAATCTAGGCCGTGAAGACGAAGGGCGCGGAAGGGAGGTGAAATTACCTGGCGAGGCCGAGGGAGAGGGCGTCGTGCAGGCGGGCGCGGAGGGAGAGGACGCGGTCGGTGAGGAGATGCTCTCCGGCGCCGGCGCCGCCGCCCTTCCTCCTGCTCTTCTCCTTCCCGGCCGCCTTCGAGGCCGCGGGGCGCATCGCGTGAGGTCTCCGGAAGTCTGGAGGAGGAGGACTCCGGCCGAAGAGACGAAGCGGAAGAGAAACGCAAGTGCTCGACTGTAACTTCAATGGGCTGGACCAAATAGGTAAGTGTTTCGTGGGCCAAATCGTAGTGGGCATGGATCCGTGATCCAATAGGTTGGCGATTTTTGTCTAAAAAAAAAACAATAGGTTGGCGATTCTTCCCCGCACGCACGCACACCCCTTCCTCCCCCGCGAGAGCTATTTACCCCCTTAAGCGAGCACAAGGGGTCAACTCAAAAAAAAAAAACGAGCACAAGGGAAACATCTCGCTGGTCAGTGTTTGTGATATGTAAGAGCATCTCCAGCCACACCCCCAACAGCCCCCCCCCCTCCCCTCAAGACGCCATTATTTTCGCCGGTCACAAAAAAAACCCAGTCGCCCCCCAGAACGCCGAATTCCGTCGGTTCGGCCCATTTTTTGGCCCAGCAATCCCAGGGCGAACCCAGCGCACTGGGGGGGGGGGCATTTGGGGGCTCCAGCGGAAGGAAAAATGGCGCTTGGGCCATCATTGTCAGGCGAGAAACGCCTTTCACCGCCCAGATTCGACCCGCGCGCCACATGACGCCACTTTCCCTTTCGCCGTCATGTCGATCCCGGCGTGGCCCCACCTGCCCACAGTCGCTGCTCCGCCGCTAGAAATGTCATTTCCCCGTCGGAAAGAGAGGTTTTCACCGTGACAGCCTCCATCTCGCTCCTGGGCGAGCTTTCCAGGGCTCCGACCACATAGGCGAGGATACCGGCGGCTGCCCACCCACCACGCCCGCAAGGTGTTCGGCGATTTGCCTGTTCGGCAATGGGCTCCGATGACGAGGAGGCGTTCACGGCTCTGATGGAGGAGGAAGCCGAGGCGGACACCGATGACGAAGAGAACCTCATGATCCTCGCCGCTTCGGTCGGCCTGTTTGCCAACAATGCAAAGCCACAGCGAGGTGGCTCGGCGCTGGGCCGCCGCAAGAGCAAGAAGAGGCATCGAATGGAGGGTTACTGCTTGCTCTGCGCCGACTACTTCACCGACGTTCCACTGCACAACGAGAAAGTGTTTCGTCACCGTTATCGGATGAGCCGGAAGCTCTTCCTCGCGATTGTGAATGCCATCCAGGAGTTTGGCATCTATTTCATTTGCAAGAAGGATTGCACCGGCATAGTTGGATTCTCCTCACCCCAGAAGTGCACGGCAGCTATGAGGATGCTTGCATACGGAGCTGCCAGTGATATACAGGAAGAATATGGACGCATGGCCGAGTCCACCACCATTGAGTGTTTGTACAAGTTCTGCAAAGCAGTGGTGGCAGTGTTTGGACAGCAATACTTGCGATCACCCAATGCTGAAGATACTGCTCGGATCCTAGCACATAGTGCAACAAAAGGATTTCATGGGATGCTTGGAAGCATCGACTACATGCATTGGGCATGGAAAAACTGTCCATTTGCTCAGTAGAGAATGTACAAAGATGGAAAAGGAGCTTGCAGTGTGGTACTTGAGGCAGTGGCCACATAGGACCTCTGGATTTGGCACTCCTTTGGTATGCCAGGACCATAGTGGTCATAATGTACAGCAGTGCTCGAATGTTTTTGCCAAGCTTGTTGAAGTTCATGCTCCTCCGGTGAACTTCAAGGTCAATGGGCGCCACTACAATAAGGGATACTACCTAGCAGATGGTATCTATCCAAGATGGTCCATATTTGTGAAGACTATCTCAAACCCTGTGCCAGAAGGCAAGATCAACTCCTACTTTGTCAGGTGTCAAGAGGCTTGCAGGAAGGATGTCGAGCGGGCATTTGGCGTGCTCCAATCTCAATTTGCTGTTGTCCGGTACCCCGCTCTGACCAGGTCGAAATCTCAAATGTGGGAGTTGATGAACTGCTATGTCATTTTGCACAACATGATCATTGAGAGCGAGCAGGAAGAGCCAGTGTTTGACACTGAACCATATTTCAAGCAGGGTCCTCTTACAACTGTTAATCATCAGGTACTAGCATCATGGGTTGCGTTCCTCAATATGCGTCAGGAGATCTGAGACCCACAGATGCATCAAGAACTACAACACGATCTGATGGAGCACCTATGAAGGCTCAAGGACAACACCTAGTTCGATGTGTTTTTAGTTTGTGTTTGAATTATGAGTTTGCTTGGTTGAACTATTTGATTTGTATCCATTTCTGTGATGAACTATGTGATAAAAATTACCTTTTGTTGAGTATGTGCCGAACTATGCCGAATTTGGGCCGAAATCGGCGGTTGGGGGGGGGGAGGGGCGAACTTGGGGGGTTGGCTGGGAACCCGAGCCCCCCCCCCCCACCGAATTTATCGCCGGTTAGCCCCCAAGCGACGCTATTTTAAGCCCTTGAGGGGCCGAACGGCTGGAGATGCCCTAAGTAGGGCGCCTGTTGTTAACGCGAAACAAGCCGCATTGTTCCTTGTTTATTCTCTGTTTTATTTCTTTTTTTCGTTTTTCTTCGTTTTCCTTAGTTTTTATTGGTTTTTTTCTTTCCATCTTTGTTGTCTGTCTTTAGTTTTTTTTCTTTTTTCTCCTCCATTTTTTGCTTGGCTTTCTTTTTTCTTCTCAATTATTGGTTTTTCTTTTGTCTTTTTATATTTGTTTTTGTTTTCACTCTACATTTTCATATATGTCAAAAACATTTTTTAATAAATGATCAACATTTTTTGTATACACGTTCGACACTGTCCGGACGATTATTGAACATTTTTTAGATACCTGCTCAACATTTTAATAATCATTCAACATTTTCTAAATACATGTTCAACATTTTTCTAATACTCGTTTAACATTATTTAATACTTATTCAACATTTTTAAAAATAGTTTTTCAACATTTTCAAATATTTGTTCAACATTTTCAAATACTTGTTCAACAATTCGTAATACTTATTCAACATTTTTCAAATACTTGTTCAACATTTTAAATATTTATTTAAAAAATTTAAATACTTGTTCAACATTTTTAAATACTTGTTTAACATTTTCTAAATTCTAGTTCAACATTTTTCGAATGTTTTTATAGAGTGTTTTTTATAATATATATATTTAGAATATTTTGAAGTATATAAAAAAAGTAAACATAAAAAAACAATGAAGGGAAACATAAAACAGAGAACAGAAAGAAAAAAACGAAAAAAAACGAGGCTGGAACTTCCCGCGCGGCTGGGGCGCGGCCCATGTATAGCTCGGCGACGCGAGAGGCTGCCCTCATCTCGCGTAACGCGAGACATACGGGCGCCCCTCCTCCCCATCTTCTCCGCCGCCGTCCTACCTCTGACTCGTCCCATTTCCCCCCGCCCCGTTCTCCGTCTAGTCCATCAGGGCGGCGACCAGGTAGGAATCCGTTCCCCTCCCCTCTCCTCTCCCCCCTCTCTATCAAATTTGTACATGGCAGTGGACAAACGCAATTGCTTCTGTTCCAGCCGAGTTGCTTCAGTTCTTCTCTGCTCTGGCCAGATTCGATGCTTTTCATGAATGTTGTGGATAAACTGGATGCTTGTGAATTTGTTTCGGAGATGTATTGCATATTTGCATTGCTTGCAATGGATAAATTGGATGTATGGCATATTTGCATTGCTTGCAATGGATAAATTTGCAAGCAATGCAAATATGCGATACATCTCCGAAATAAATTGGATGTATTGCATATTTCAGGAAGATAAGTGCACAATGGAAGTTAAGATTTGCATAGCATTTGTAATTTATTTCAGACATGCATTGCATTGTTTACCATTGATCATACGCTGTGTGGTTTGTTTATTTGTTATAGTGCGTTGGCGAGCCTGCCATGTATTTTCTTCAAACATTTATTTCTGGAATGTTATAATCAAATGTTGAAATATGTTTTTTATTGCTGGAATGTTATATTTAAGTGCTCAAATGTGTTATTTATATGTTATATTGAAGTGAGCTGGTGGACTCATCCGACCCGACACAGCTCGGCCAATCTGAGTGCTCTCCGAACTCCCTCCTCATCGACTCACTGCCGCTGATGATGACGGGAACCACCGCCTCACCCGCCACCAAAGCCACTGCCATGCCCTTCCTTTCGTCGTCTTCCTTCTCTCTCAGGCACCCCCGGTACCGTACTGCGCGCTTCGGTAGTTCAATGAGTTATTCTGATGACTGGTGACATGCTTGCAGGGCATCGAAGTCGAGCAGCCTTTGGCCGAGGAGAAGGCTGCCCGTTAATGTACGCTGTGTCAGCAGCTCTCCGGCCGCCGGTACTTGTACTGTCCTCCCTCCAACGCCCTGCTTCTAATACTTTCAAATTTCAACCTACTAGTGGTTTAATAAAAGATGATGCTTTCTGATGAAGCTTACACAACGAAGGTTTCACGGAATGCGAACATAGCCAAGCTCCAAGCAGGCTATCTGTTTCCTGAGGTATAATTGTGCCATCGTTCTTTGATTTTTGTTCTTGTTGATGCTATCGTATTATAGATTTGGGTTTTGATAGTGGTAATCTCCCAACTTCATTCAGGTTGCCAGAAGAAGAGCAGCTCATCTTCTGAAGTATCCCGACGCAAAAATTATAAGCCTGGGAGTAGGTGACACTAGCGAACCCATTCCGGAGGTCATAACAAATGCCATGGCAGAGGTATCTCATCGTTCTTAAAAACAAGAAATTGCTAGCTGTGTTACTTTAGACCTTGGCTAACCTCAGGAAGTAAGGGAAAGAAAAAGCTCATTTATTTGAAACATGTTTGTAGATGTAATGCATGGCACTCATGTTCATGGTTTTTTTTTTGGGGGGGGGGGGGCAAAATGTTTACGCTCATGTTTATTTATTTCCTTGTAAAAGGCACTTAAATATTCAACACAGTACACATATTTGCAGGAGTGGACTAAGAAAGTCCATATGTTCATTCTGTTGCATAATTTATTTTTTGCGATTCATTATTGTTCTTTGACGGGTCTACATATAAAAACAGAGAGCACATGCTTTATCCACAATTGATGGCTACAGTGGTTATGGAGCTGAACAAGGTGAAAAGGTAATATTGCCTCTCACCGCTATCTTAAATGGATGACTTCGTAGGTAGCATGCAATCAAACTTATCTAACTTTGACTTGGAATATATGTTACTTAAATTATTTAGATTGTTTATGTAAACATAGTATCATTAGATTGGTCAGAAAAAATATTTTCATGACATCACAATTTAATAATATCTTGGTAACATATTCTTATGAAAGGTAGTCATGCTGGTAACATATTCAACTAGGACAGGCGCTATGCTAATCCATGTAGGTTTAGTAACATCTACTGGCATCTGAAGGTCTGGTCATTTAGTTCTGTTTCTTGATGCTTTAGGCTTTCCGTCCCGAGAGATCCACAATCTCATGATGGACTTAAACTTTTCTTTTACTGGACCATCCAAATACTTGTGTGACTTTTGATTTCTACAGCAAGTTTGAAGATATCTTTTCAATGATATGTTTGGTTCTTTCTTTTTTGACACACTCTATCCTAAAATATTATTTCCATTACTAAAAAATGGTGCATTAGTTGTTTTATACAGAAACTAAGGGCAGCAATTGCTGCAACCTACTATTCGGATCTTGGCATTGAAGAAACCGATATATTTGTCTCTGATGGTGCTAAATGTGACATTTCTCGTCTACAGGTTCAGAATGCCTCTTCCCCCCTTTTACTTTACGAGACAGGATTTTCAGCACCCGGGTGCCCCTAAACCCTCTATGAACAGTGAATTTTAAAAAAATCTGAAACTTTGGGAAATCAAACTTGATCAAAGTTTTGATGATCTTGCAAAGTTTTAGCTAAAAATAACATTCGAGGAGCCCTCACCTAAAATAACAAAACCACTGTTCAAAGTTTATGTACATTTTTTAGCAGTGATTTTGTTTTTTTGGTGAGGGCTCGACGAAGGTTATTTCGTACTGAAACTTTGTAAGAACATAAATCTTTGATCCCTGAAAGTTTCAGATTTTTTTTATTTTGTTTCAATTTTTTATGAATTTATTGTTCATGAGGGTGTAGGGGCACCCGGGAGCTGTTACACCTTTTTCTTCACTTTATTTATCACGTACATTGTCACTGATAATTTTTGTGCTCCAAAATTTCAGATTCTATTTGGATCTAATGTGAAGATTGCAGTTCAAGATCCTTCATATCCCGTAATAAATTCTGCAATTGATGTGCAACTTCAGTTGTTTTTCCCTTAAATATTTTTTATTCTCAAACACAAGTGATGTTTGTGGTGATTTACTTGGGGCGTGTTTGGTTACATTGCCGATTCAGCCTGGCCTGGCGAGCCTGGCTCTATTGAGCCGGTTTGAGGGGATGCAGGCCAAAAAACTCCAGTTGCACATAGTTTGGTTGCCTGCATGCCCCTAGTTGCATGAGACAACCATTTCGACCTGGCGTTTGGTTGCCACATTGCATTAGGCGCACATATGACATGGTGTTTGGTTGCAACCTGCATAAGGTGTTGTCACCACTTCTAACTAGTGGTGAGCTTACCACACAGAATCTGAACATGTAGCGCCATCTACTTAAACAAATGAGAGTTCATCCTAACTACTATCAAATGACAGTTCAAATTATTAAGAGCCACTGGCTAAATAGGGGCTAGTTCATCGGTGCTACCAGATCTTTCTCTTCCTCTCCTCTTCTTCTACTTTTGCTTCTGCTTCAACTACTGCTTCTGCTGCTTCTTGTTCTTCTTCCATCTTCTTCAAATCCTGCACTGACCTCTGTTAAGCCACATCGCCTCTGCCCACTCCAACCTTTTGTTCTTCCAAGAGCCATTGTCAAATGCCTCCATACCATGGCCGGAGCTAACAACATCGTCAGGCTCGACATCTTCCTCCTCAGGCACGTGTTCTTCAAAGCCCCAATGGAGGATCCAGTTATGCAGAATGCAACAAGCAAGAACTAGCTTAACCTGAGTGGAGTATGGGTGGAATGACTTCTGATCCAGGATCTTAAACCTATTCTTCAGAGCTCCAAATGCCCTCTCAACAGTTACTCTAAAGCTGGAGTGTCTGAGATTAAATAGCTCCTGTGCAGTCCTAGGATAGTTCCTACCAGAGAACTCGTTGAGATGGTACCTTGTTTTCCTAAAGGGTGGAAGAATACCCGACCGACATGCATAGCCAGCATCTCCAAGGTAGAACTTGCCGTCGGGGATGTTGATCCCATCAGGTCGACTCATGCTGTCAGTGAGAATGTTAGCATCATGCACTGACCCCTCCCAGCCAGCCAGCACATATGTGAACTTCAGATCAAAGTCAACAGCAGCAAGCACATTCTGGCTTGTGTAGTGCTTCCTCCCCCAGTATGCTGCTGACTGTGACCTAGGAACTCTGGCAGTGACATGAGTACCATCTATTGCCCCAATGCAATCCTGAAAATGGCATCACAAGCCTGTGTTAGTGCTCAACTTGAACAATACAAGCATATCAGGCCATGAAAAAGTGTATATTGTCAATGCTCACCTTAAGTATGGATACCATCTTGGGCTTTCGCGAATCTTGGGTGGAGTCTGGCCAGATGGTTTCCTGATCATCTCTCCTCTAAGCTCCCTAACAACATAAAGCACCTGCTTGAAGTACCTAGAGATGGCCTCCATTGATCTCCTGAACGTGTTGTGAATGACCCGGAACCTCTGATTATGGCCAACAATATGGAGGAACATGGCCACTTGCTCTTCGACACTGGTGTTGATGCTATCTTGTAACAGCCCCCTGCTCCTGAAGGTCTCGACAAGCCTGGCAAATGGTGCTCTTTTCATTCTAAGCATCCACAGAGCCTCGACGTCATTGCAGTTGTAGATGTAGTTCAGATTTTGGATCCTCTCCTGTCCCCGGGGAAACAATGGACCATAGCGGATCAAAGGTCTCCCAGCACGACAAACAACTCTCTGGTGCATGAACATGACCCATGCCTGAATCACACTAATTAGTGTTGCTGCCTGGATTATCAGACTCATCCGTGCGTCCATAACCTAGTCGACATCGACGGTTCGTTCAGTGGGTCGATCCTACACCTAGCTTAATGGCCTAACCACTGAGCTAACAAAGGGGGGAGGGCTGCTACTTATCGGCATTGGAGACGAGGATGGCGTAGGGGGATCCATGGCACGAAGTAGGTCGACCAGACGGTGGCCAACAGCAATGGCAGCACCAGATCCGCCGCAAACGCCGCCGCCTCTTCCGCCGCCGCGGCCTATAGCTCAGATCTGAAATCGCAGCCGCCGCCGGTGGTGAGGCAGTAGGGAAGGAAGGGGGGCAGTGGCTATGGGTGAGCGAGTGAAAGGGGGGTGAGGCTAATTTGGCACCGGGACGGCGCGGCAGATTTCCATCTCCCGCCACCCCCCTCGCCCTCGCCTCGCTCCCGCCCGTGCGACCTAGCGCCGCACTCAGCCTGGCTCGCAAGAAACTGTCGATCCGAGCGTTTCCGGTGAGCCAGGCTCTGGGCTGCTTTGAGGAGCGTGCGATGCAGGCCCAACAGGAAAACCGGGCAACCAAACAGGCCTATCCTTTCCCGCGCGAGCCTGGTTGGGCTCGATGCGGGCAACCAAACACACGCCCTTGATGTCTTTGTCATCATCTTGTTATTATGGTAAACTATTACTTTTTTCTACTGTTGTACCGAAATTAATACTATGATACTTCCATTTCAACAGGTATATGTTGATTCAAGTGTTATCATGGATCAAACTGACTTATATCAGCAGGATGTTCAGAAGTATGGAAATATTGAATACATGACATGCAGTCCTGAAAATGGATTTTTCCCTGATCTTTCAAGTGTCCCACGGACGGACATCATATTCTTTTGTTCACCCAACAATCCTACTGGTACTGCTTCATCTAGGGACCAGCTAACACAATTAGTCAAATTTGCGAAGGACAACGGTTCCATAATATTCTATGATTGTGCTTATGCCATGTACATATCAGATGACAGCCCGAAATCCATCTTTGAAATTCCTGGAGCAAAAGAGGTGGGCCGTATTTTTCAAGATTTAACTTCTTCATGCCATCCTTTGAAATTTCTAAAGAGTTTCCACAAAACGTTTGGTGCCAGTGTTCTGAGCATTAACAAATTATTTTCATCCAATATGACAAACTAGACCTGCATAATTATGGTTTGGTAATGTGTAGGTTGCCATGGAGACAGCATCTTTCTCTAAATACGCTGGATTCACTGGCGTCCGGCTGGGTTGGACTGTGGTCCCTAAGGAGCTCCTTTTCTCTGATGGGCATTCAGTTGCTAAAGATTTCAACCGTATAGTCTGCACTTCCTTCAATGGTGCATCAACCATTTCTCAAGCTGGCGGTTTAGGCTGCCTCTCTCCAGAGGGTCTAGAGGTAGGGTTTCCGTGCTTTGAAATCTTTACATCGGTTCTTCCACACTGCTTCTTCTCATTCCAAATTCCATGCAGGCTATGCAAGACGTTGTCGGATTCTACAAAGAGAATACTAAAATCATTCTTGACACATTTACATCCCTCGGGTTCAACGTCTATGGTGCCAAGAATGCTCCCTATGTGTGGGTGCACTTTCCCGGCCGTAACTCTTGGGATGTCTTTGCCGAGATCCTTGAGAAGGCACATGTGGTTACTACTCCTGGCATTGGATTTGGGCCTAGCGGCGAGGGCTTTGTGAGGGTTAGCGCATTTGGCCACAGAGAGACCATCATTGAAGCTGCAAGAAGACTGAAGCAGCTATACAAATGAGCATTGATTCAACCCGTGTCATTCTCTCGGGGAACCCAAGAGCCCAGCAGCATTTGGAACACAAGATTTGTTTCTCCGCTACCGGAAAGTGTCCGAACAGAAACAACGTGTTGTTTTTGCTCCTCTAGGTGTTGCCCCATCCGTAACCATTTAAATTTGTCTCACATCTACTCGGTTCCTGATGTGTCTGCGTTGTTGCCGTCACACTTGTATGTCTAAGGCCGTCTACAATGTAGCCAATCCAAACTGGGTAATAATCACTTCACTCCAAATTTTCTTTTGTGTGATGTGTTGACATTATCTGTAGCTAATCTACTCTGCTTCACCTGTTGCTCCCTTGGATGGTCTTATTTGTCACAGGAAGCACATGACATTTTGCATGGCATGTTCACATAGTCGAAATCGAGTTGTGAGTTCCTTTATGTCTTTTTTTGGGGGGGGGGGGGGGGGGGGGGGGGGGGGGGTCAGTTGGATACAGAAAGCCCAGCCAAATCTACCTCCGCCTTCAATGCAGTTTAAACTTTACACCTGTGGGCACCTCAAAATTAACTAGCAGAGAATTTTGACTGGCACGGGTTGGCACATTCTGCTGGGATGCAAGGTCCTGCTAGAGCTTCCATGGCTGCCAACTCAGTTGCGAATTTCTCCGAGGTGTGTGAAAAAGGAAGAGTTCCCTCCAAAGACATCCGGACTGGACAAGGTCAGGCCGAATCAGACAAGGGAGCGGCGACGGATGCATGGTTATAACTTGATGTTGAGACAATCTTCATTCCATGGTTATAGCTTAATGTTGATGAAACCATGGACGAAGATCACGTTGTAGTGCGACTGAGAGGATGACGGTTTATTCATCAATGCTAGCAACGACCAATTCAATCATGCCGTGGCATTCTTATTTTTTTGCGAAAAAAGCATCCATGACTATTGAAAAAGTTCATTAGAAGTAAAAAGTATCACAATCACAATACAAATTACATCGAGGTCTCTGTACCACCGAACGACCACTACCGCCACCAGAACGAGCCACCAACATGTTGTTGTCGTCGCTCCCCTACTGGAGTCGGCCTGGCCTTATCGATGACAGTAGGGGAGTCTTCGTGCCCGTGCCCCTAAGGACCACCGCCCTGGAGTCGCAGTCGTCGCCGTTAAACACATGAATCAATCTGAAGCGCCTGATACCAGATCTCGCCCTCACACACGCATGGCGAAAAACTCTAACCTCACCGTTCCAAGGAGAAGACGGGAATCAACGCCGGAGCTCTGTCGGTTCCGTCCATACTGACGAACTCAAGGAGGATCGGAATCCAGAAGACAAACAAAGACGAAGCACCGCCATCCGCCTGAACGCCGCCCTCTGGGGACTAAAAACCCTAACCTAAATTACTATCTGGAGCCGAGTCACCGGAATTCTCCTCTCCGCCACCGGAGCGATTGACAGAGGGGAGGCGAACCCACAAGCTCGCCGGTGCTTCTTGGAGGAAAGATGCAACCCTAACCGCCGTTAGGGAAAGAAATGCTTTGTGACCTTAATGCCGAGGCATTCGACATGCTCATTGGTTTGGATGCAGTAAATCGATAGCTAATTGTGATTTCATGGGATTATGGAGGATGAAGTATATTCTACAAGACCAGATGCAACAAAATTATGTCATTGCTGTTGAAAGAATATGATCGGGACAACACCCCGGACTCGTCATCGAACTCCGGATCTAATACCCTGGCTTGACAAAAACGTTAGAGGAGGATCTGTATCTTCTATGTGCCAACCATGAATCCAACACATCCACGGTCTTTCATATGCCGCCGAGGTAGACCACGGTCTACATCTTCTTCTAGACTACTTCCCAAGCTCCGCACCGGTGTTGAAAAAGTGTCGTCGCAACGACAGAGCCTAATGACACAAGTCCACCATGTGGATACCGCCGCCTCCTTGAACAGACTAGTTCTGAAATGCATCATCGACCATAGAACATGACGTCTCATCGGAGAAAGATCCGAAGCTTCTTTATTTTTATTCTATGTCATCGAAGCCAAGACATGGAACGACCTAAGACCTAAACTAGTAGGACCATAAACCTATAGCTATATACGTCTGCACAGGTGAGATACGATGACCGCCGCCGACTGAGAGGTTGTCAATGGAGAGGAGCTGCCGGAAAGCTTCTCGACCTTGCGGCGGCTAGATCGACTTTCTTTCTTCCCCTCGGAAGAAACAAAATCCTGTCAACTTTGGAATCTTCGTGACAAACGCCTCTGCCCGTAAATCGTACAATACCACTCTCTACTGATCGACAGTACAGGATGAGGAATCAGGATCGGGTGGGTGCACTCGGTCCCTTTCAGAGCTTTTTGGCATGGAGTGTTGGATTACTCGAAGCTTGGCGGCACTAGCGAAAGCAGGAACACGTTTGAAACGCCGCAGCATGCAGTGTCGCACTTCACTCGCGCGAGGACAAACGAGACCCCGTTATTGTATGGGGGCAAAGCTTAATTATTAGTACTACTGTAGTTGGTGACGGTGCGTAGCTAGCCAACAAAATGGTAAATTTATGTATGCCTCCAAGGTGAGATTTTGGGTGCGCAGAGGATTTGGAGCTTTACCGAGTGAGTGGCTGCAGGTTTTGTCGCCTCAATCAAGAAATAACATATCTTGGCATGTGCTGATGTGCAAACTCCAGAAGAGATCTCAGAGCTTTCCTAATCGTGAATGGAGTGCTGATTTTCTGTCTGGATCCATGACTTCCTTGTCACTGAGAATATGAGGTTAGCAGTTTAAGGTATCCTGGTCAGATTCTACGTAGTAGTCGGTACTCGGTAGTACTAGGTAATTAATCTTGGTCACATACCAGATCTCAGCATGTGTTCTGGTTGATCAACGGTGGCTCGTTGACAATTTCATTTGTTCTACTTGTACTACGTCCATATGAACGAGTACACGCCAGATTCCGTCTGAGGTGTCCTGGTCAGATTGTAGAGCACTAGGTAATTAGTAATACTAGGTCAACTACCTGACTGTTCAGCATGCATGTGTTCTTCCTGACCATGAACAGTGGCTTGTTGAAAACTTCATTTTTCTCTACTTATACGACCATGAATGAATGCACACCATATTGAGCTAGTCCGCAGATCCTACGTACTGCTGTGACGCTGCATTATGGCCCAGCCAGTACAAGGCGATACACATTCGTCTGATTATATTGGGAGCCCGGATGAAGCTGAACGTGGACGTGGGTCTCTCTTTGTTCACCGATTCTGTTTTGCTTCCCCGAAATTAGAATAACCTGGACACAAAACGGGGAAGTAGTCCTGGATGCCTGGCCGGTTCGGCGGCTCAGATATCAAATGCCGCAAAGCCAGCATCAACGCCAGACAGACATTGTTACTGTATAGTACCATGCTCCTTCCACGTTGGTTCCTCCGGGCTTGCCGTTGATGCACGGGACGGGAAGATTACCCGCTGTCTCCCCCCATATTCATGCCGGCGCGCGCGCTTCGCCGTACTGCCGAGCTGCGTACGTACGCTAACCAACCAATCGTAACGGCCGACCGGCCAGTCGTCCCGCTCCCAGAGGATAGGATAGCTTGCTTGCTCGATCTCCTCCGGCCGGTCACGCACTCATCGTGAGTGCCAATGTGCCATGCTGGAGCGCTCTCCTCTAGCTCCTACCCCCCACGTTGACCACGCCTCGCCCGATCGAGGCCGCCGTGCGCGCGCCCGACGCGTCACCTCGAGGAGCTTATTGCGCGCACATGCTCGGCCCGAGCCGGCGGCGGGGCCGTGACTCCGCCACGCGCGCGCGTAAAGCCCGCACCCGTACGTACCCCGGGACCGAAATGAGGAAGGCTTTCCCGCCGCGCCGGAGAGTAAAGCTGGACGCCGGCAGTGGCGGAGCCAGGATTGGAGTATAGGGGGGGCCGAGTACGTATATTGATCAAATCTCGTTGGTAATTACTCATTGCTCCTACTAAAATTGTTGATTGTTGGGGGGGGGGGGGCCAGGCCCCTGCTCGTCCCCCCTGGCTCCGCCCCTGGACGCCGGCCGGGGCCACGTCGATGAGGAGCGGCCAGGGCGGGACCGGCGCGGCAGCTCCAGTAGCGTTGCGGTCTGCGGCAGTCTCTCTCAGGCTGCAGCCTGCAGGTGGCGATGTGCATCCTCCCGCATGCAGATGCAGGCGCCCCCATCCTTTGGTTGATCGATCGATCCTCCTGCGTCTGCAGTGCACTGTGCGGGATGGAGCTGGCGCGGGAGAGCGCTGCTCGCCCAATCATTCGAAACCGTTGCGTAGAAAGACCGTTCTGCCCCTGCTCCCTCGCCCTGTCGTTTTTTGGCGCTATTTTTGCTTCGACTTTTGCGCTTTTCAGCGCGGTGAAAAAGATGGGCGCGGCCGCGCGGGCGGGCAGCGGAAAAGGGTACGGTGCTACGGTGTGGTTTAGGCAGCATCTAGCAGCTAGCACAGTTTCTTTGCTGCACAGTTTGATTAAAATCTTCTCTAAGATTCTCGCCCGCCGGCTAGCTCCTAAATTGGAAGAATTAGTGGATCAATGTCAAAGCGCCTTCATAAAAAAGCGTAGTATACAGGAAAACTTCCTATATGTCCAAAGCACCATTCGTTTCTTGCACAAGACCAAGAAGCCGTCAATCCTCCTAAAGCTCGACATTGCTAAGGCGTTCGACTCGTTATCCTGGGCGTACCTGCTGGAGATGATGCAGGCCAGGGGATTTGGCTCTTGATGGTGTGAGTGGATCGCCATGATTCTGAGGACATCGACCTCTAGAGTGCTAATCAATGGACAACAGTCAGAGATTGTGACTCACCGAAATGGCTTGCGGCAAGGAGATCCGATATCCCCTTTCCTTTTCATCCTGGCAATGGACCCACTTCAAAGACTCATGTCCGTCGCAACGGAGCGCGACATGCTATCCAAGCTGCCGGGGCGAAGGCGCTTGATGCGCTGCTCCTTCTATGCTGATGATGTAGCACTATTCATGAAACCGACGGAGAGTGAAGCGTCAATGATTAACCTGCTCCTACAATGCTTTGCGGCAGCCACCGGACTGCACACAAACAAGATCAAAAGTGCAGCCCTGCCTATTCGATGCGGAGGGATCAAGCTGGATCGAGTCTTGGCCCACCTTGGAATCCCGATCAAAAGTTTCCCTATCACATACCTCGGAATGCCCTTGTCACTGCGGAATCTAACCAAAGTCGATCTTGACCCTTGGCTCCTGAAATTCGGCAGTAAGACCGCGATGTGGAAGGGCAGACTAATGGCAAAGAGTGGCCGGTTGGTGCTTCTAAAATCGGGCTTGACTGCCCTGGCCATCTATATGATGACGGTCCATAAATTGCCGGCCTGGATATGGAAACGTTTGTTGCAGATCTGCCGTGCATGGCTTTGGAGTGGCGAGGAAGAATGCTCCGGTGGCAAATGTAGGGTGGCTTGGAGTCTCATCTGCCGCCCCAAAAAATTTGGGGGTTTAGGTGTGTTGGACCTGCCGCGCTTTGGGTCAGCGCTGAGGCTGCGATGGTTATGGTCTGCATGGCGCTATCTGACACGTCCTTGGGTGAACTTTCAGCTGCCGTGCGACGACAAGGACCGCATGCTATTTGCAATGGCAACCAAGGTTACAGTGGGGGATGGTCGACGGGCCAAGTTTTGGCACGATGAATGGCTTCATGGACAATGCCCGAAAACCATTGCGCCTACCCTCTTCAAGATCGCGGCAAGGAAGAACAGAACAGTCCATGAGGCACTGCTCGAGGAAGCTTGGTTAACAGACCTAGCTAAAGGGCTAAATGATCAGATGCTACCGGACCTGATGCGGCTAGCAACATTATTAGATGAGGTGCAACTTCACGAGGGCCAGGACGACGCTATCTAGTGGCGTTTCACGAAATCTTTAGATTACACAGCGAGATCTGCCTACCTCCTGCAGTTCGGGGATCGATCCACACGGAGAACTACAATCTAATTTGGAGAGCGTGGGCGCCTGAGAAATGTCGTTTCTTCGCCTGGACTGCGGCATTTGGGAGGATCCTCACGGCGGATATTCTGCTGCGGCGCGGGTGGGAGAACAACTATTTCTGTGCACTATGCGAAAAAAACCTGGAAACCACGACGCACTTGTTTTGGGAATGCCCATGGTCCAAGCAAGCTTGGGGAAGGATCGCCCACCTAACTAGCATGCCCGCGCTCCAGCCGCAGTCATGGAGCAACCAAACAAGCATCTTGGGATGGATGGCTGACTGTCATAGCCGAGCGGCAACGGAGAAGAAGAAAGGAACTTTGTCCTTGTTACACCTTGTTCCCTGGGAATTGTGGAAAGAAAGGAATAGGAGGACGTTCCAGCATGAAGCTCTGAGCTTAGACGGTTTTGTCAGGCGATTAAGAGAGGAAATCACACTCTAGAACCTCGCGGGAGCTGGTATTCCTTTTGATCCAGGCTAGGTCGCTAGGCGGCGTGGAGTTGTTGTTCTTTCTTTTTTGATCTTCTGCTCTCCTCTCGCTTGTATTCTTTGCTTTCGTTTTGGCGCTACTCTCTGTAGCCCACCCTTTGTCCTTCCCTTCTGATCAATGAATTTGGTAGACCCTGCCAACATTCAAAAAAAAAAAGTAGCTAGCACAGGGAATGGCCGTGCGCTCGCCGGTACGACGACGACGACGACCGTGAGCAGATGGCACGGAGGAGGAGCATGTGCAGTGCTACTTGCCGAGATGCCGATGCGATGAGACGATGAGACTGCCGTCCGTTCCGTCCTCCCTTCCATCGCTACGTCGGTAACTTGATACATGCGTGATGCGTCGGCACCTACTTGGGAAGTGCTGATGTGTTTTCATTCCATGTACAGGTCTTACTTAGAATCCATGCAGTTAGTATAATAAGCATGCATGGATGCTATGCTAGCTACTTGCATGCAAATATGTCCGAACTGTAAAGAGGAAAAAGAGAGAGAGGAACGAATGGATTGAACAGTGATTGCATTGACTGAAGAATAGGGTATTTATACCCATGTACAAAGGCGGTAATTACATAATGGTAACTGGCGGTTGCTAAACTAAACAACCGACCTAAGCATTGACTATTAGGATTTAATTAATCCTTAACACTCCCCCTAATCTATGCTTCACTAGATGAATATGCATCATCTTGATAGACTCCTAATATATGGCCGCCCTTGAGAATGCTCATCATCTTCATCTTCAGAAATGATTGTATAATCTTTAAAGTCTCCTCCAAAAACCCTGTGGGAAAAATATGAGGAGAATAGTGTAGATATGTTGCCAAAACTCCTTTAAACCCGGTGGGAAAAATAATAAAGAGAAAATGATGTAACATATAATGATTATTGTCTCAAAAACCTTTGAAGAAGGAGAGAAATCATTGGTGAGTTTAGAGACCAATAAATATGCTTTGTATACTTTCCTTTAAAATCCAATGGGAAAAACTTGAAAGTATAGCATATAATCTTAAAAATATATTGCCTCGTTAAAAACCGTTATGAGAAACTTTGAAAGAAAACTCATAAGGAAAAGAGTGCGATCTGATATGTAACTGAAAACTCCTTTAAAACCCAATGGGAAAATATACACTACTAGGGAAAACCCTATACACAGAATCTTAGCAGCAGCGCGGCTCAAAAAGAAGCGCTACTGCTAATTAGCAGTAGCGCGGGTGTGGAAAACCCGCTACTGAAAAGTGCTTAGCAGTAGCGCGCTCGGCGTAACCCGCGCTGCTACAAATATCGACCGACAGTGCCCACCCAACTCCATTTAGCAGCAGCGCGGTGCCGCGAGCCGCGCTCTGCTATAGCTGTAGCAGTAGCGAGGTTTTTCTAAGGTCGCTGCTGCTAATTTTCAAATCGGGCACACTTTTGGTCCCGGTTAGCAGTAGCGCTTGTACCGAAAGCGCGCTGCTGCTACTTTCTTAGCAGCAACACGTTTTACGTACCGCGCTACTGCTAATCCGCATCCACCACCTTTTCCCCACCCGTCCTCTCCCTCCCCCAAATCCCTCCTCTCTTCCGCCACTCCCTCCTCTCTATCTCCATACGTTCTCACATTGACCTCTTGCCCATGTGCCCCGCCTCCTCCATGGCACCGAAAGAGGGCGCCGCCTCGCGCCACCGTCGTCTAGGAGCTCGCCGGTCTTCGACCGGCGTCTAGGAGGCCGCCGCCTCGCGCCACCACGCCGGAGACCTAACCATCGGTGACCAGCCCAGCTACTCCCTCCATCTCCTTCCTCTCTCCCTCGGTTTTCTTTCTCTCTCTCTCTCTCTCTCTCTCTCTCCCTCTGATTTGACTCACAATCCCATGTCCATGCCCGTGCAGGTAGTCGCCATGGACGACCATATCTGGCATGGTCGGGAAGAGGAGCCCCACGCCGCTGCCTTGCTCTTCCATGGAAACAGGCCCTCCTCCAACAGCCACCGCTGGATCTGGTCTGCCGCTGCTTGTTCATGCCTCCGGCGACCCCAACCATCGCTGGATCGAACAACTGCTGCCATTGACAACACGCACGGGATCGAGATATTTTTTTGCTTTTGAAAGTAATAGTAGTAGTGCGGGGTATAAGACCCGCTACAGATAATTAGCAGTAGCGTTGTACTGCAACGCACGCTACAGCTAACCATGTATAGCAGTAGCGCGTGTCAACACGCGCTACTGCTACAAGTTAGCTGTGGCGCCGTATCAGTAGTGCGGGCGCCCGCGCTACTGATACACCCAAAACCCGCGCTACTGCTAGGCTTTTCCCTAGTAGTGATAAGGAGAAACTGACATGACATATGTGAACACTTGTATCAATATTATCTCATTAAAAACCTTTTATGAGAAACCATGAGGGAAAACTCATGAAGGGAAAAAGAGTACAATATATGTAATCTGATGATTGTTAATAGGTTATAGTTTGGGAGATTACTCCCCCTGAACTTTGCAAATCTCGAGGATGTCTCATAGCAATTCATTGACATGATCATGACATTGTGAATAATCTGTTGGATTTTCACAGTATTTTCTTTGCAAATTGTTTCCTTACTTTTCTATAATTCATGAGGATAAGTGAACTTCGAGCAATGTGCTTTATGATATTGCTCTTCATATAACCTATAGGTATTGAGTAACACAAGTGGTAGCATCTTGATAAAATCAAGTTGATTATTATGAATCTCAACCACATGATTTTGAGTGTGGTTTGTCATTCCGCTGAGCCGTGCATATTTTGCAATGCTTTTAGATAAAGCAATTATGTTAGAATGATAAGTGGAAGTAGCAGTTAAATTCTATTTAGATGACTTCCATAAGAAGGCTATTCCATCAAATTCAGTCATTGATATGGCTTTGTTGGGATCAAGTAAAGAGCCAATATCATATATCACATCATGGTCAAATCTTGATTTACCTGATGGAATTATCCAAGATTTATTGTGAACTTGAGATATAATTTAATATTCCTCATATCGACCATATACGTTTTGTTGGTGTGATATATCCACATTGAACTTCTCATATATGTTTGGATATATGTAGACTGATATGTATTCTTGAGAGAATGCTCACATTATAAACTTAAGCTAAATTTGGTTTAACCCAAATTTTCCGTCTTGAGATGATTTTGTGTATGTTTAGGTCTTGTATATACATTGATGATGAAGTCATTGATATACACTAAGTGATATAAGGAAATGAAATTTGGGATTCCCTTATTAACATATAAGTAATCATCATTCTTTGAGTAATCCTTTTGAAGAAATAACTTATTTAGTCGGTAGTACCATATGATTTCTGACTATTTCAAGTCAAAGAGTGACTTATGAAGTTTTACACAAAACTTGTTGCGATTTGCTTTTGGATTCGGAAGTATAAGCCCTTCAGGGACTTCAATAGAGATTTCTCAAATGAGTGACTCATATGAGTATGTAGCCACATCATTCATCAACTGCATGGATACCATTTTTTTTCTCGCTAGTGATATTTAGTATCGAAACATAATTCCACTCATACCAAGAGGGTATGTTACATCGTAATCGATGTCGGGTCTCTGCGTGAACCCTTTTGCTACAAGCCTCGCTTTTTCACCACCTCATTGACTTTTTCTATGAATGAGAAGTTTTTAGTATTCCATATGGAAGATACTTATGAGGAGTAGGTATTACTACGGTAAATATCACTCGTTTGCAGAGCGAGTGCTATTCTTCATTACTTGCTTCCTTTTATGTGAACCAATATGAGTGCAAGAGGCACTCTACCATGGATTTTGGTTCTGGGCCGAAAAGGTTTTAGCAATTTGAGAAGAAATATATGTCGACAAATGTAGTCTTTAGTTTATATGATTCTGATGAAATCATGGAAGTTTGTGGATAAAATATTTATTCCTTTTTAACTCCTTGTGATTTCCTACAACAAATGGAGTTAAGGTGTTTCGATGTCCCGGCACCAAAACATTTGTGCACGTTTATGCCGGGATTTGGATGATGAGCATCCAGTGAGGTGTTTTTCAACTTGATGTTGAATTACATTTACTGGTTGAGGATTTGATTTCCTCTGTTTCCGCGGAATCATATGAGAAGTTATATCTCATTTTTTTCAGACTTTCTCCCCCTCTTGCTCTCATTTGGGGAGAAGAGTGGTTTATCAGATACCTCCACTCTTTCTAACACTTTACTGTAGGAATACAGAATTTAGTGACACCTTGTCATCAGTAAATGTATGTGGCAAATTTACAATGTGTTGCAAATATATGATTCTCTAAACTTCTAGTTTAGATTCTTTGAGTACGTGGATATAAGGATTAAATGGCAATAACATTTCTAATTTATTTCTCGGCATTCTTTGTGGTACTTATCTCCCCCTAATGCCGGAAAATATCCTTATTGTTGATGCAATCAACATACGGGCTATGAATAATTTCGATTGACGGATAAGTTGTTATTCCTCACATAGATCCCTAATTTTCTGTGAGTGCCCATTGATGTACGCTGGAGTGGTGATATCGGTATGTAACCGAATTATCGCAGATGGGAAATACTTTGTTGAGTTCCACATAGTTACTACAAGGGGAAAGTAGTATGATATGCAGTTGGTATGATTTAGATCATATGTACGGTGTGTAAGGCCGTATGTGTCCAGCAAGAGGCTGGTAAATTTACAATTCTTTAAAAGTGGTCATGTAATCCATTTAACTCTCTTTGATAAGAAATTTAGCTAAACCATTCTGGGTATGTACATAAAGTACTTAATGCAAAAAATGTTCACTGAATGAGTTCAACAAAATTGTTCATTTGAATGGGTTTATAGATCCTGTTTTCTGGAGAATTTGCTCTTACTTTGATAAGTTGAGCAAATTTTTTAGTAATATCATGCATGGTTGTGTGTGATAAGAGACACACTTAAAAACATTTTATGAGTGTGTATATGAGTACCATGAAGTGTCTAAATTACCCCAGATAATGGTTCAACATTCCACATATATCTTTTGAATGCATTCAAGAAAGAATAAGTGGCTCATTTAGAATTTTAAGGTGAGAGTTCCTTAAAACAGATTTCCCCTATGGCACATGTGGTGCACATATAATCTGATGATCTAGGGAATATTTTCGCAACTTGTTAAGTTGTGACCAACCAAATTGTCAACAATTTTCTAATCATCCCCAAACCAGGATGGCTAAGGCTATCAAGCCTAATATTTAATTTATTAATACTTAGAAAATCATTGTGTACGCAACAATATTGAGTATGAATTGAAACATACATTCAAATTTATCGAATATTGTATCCAATGGATATGATATTGGACATTTTACTACATATAGTAGTACTAGTATGGGCTAATAATATGTTGGGATAATTAGGAGATTACCTGAGGTCTTCGATATTATTGAGTGCAAATGAGTTCATCCTCCATTTACTGCACTAAATTTTGGTTCTCCTTCTGATGAAGATCCTGAGAACAATCATCTACCAAAATATTTTGGTTGTGATTTTTAAGTTATGAAATTTACCCCATTGAACTTATTGGCCCTTTTCAATAAATTTGTGGTATGGTTTGACCATATGTTTGAGGGTTTGGTAGTCATAGGTAGGACTTATGTAACCACACATTTGACAAACTTGAGAGTTGTCTTTGTGATCATTTGAAAACGACCAATTCCTATTAAGAGGTAATTATGTCTTTGGTTGTCTATTAGACTCTACTTTACTTCATATTTCTCATGGTTCTATTTTGTGACCACTAACTTGCATAGTATTCTTGGTACTAGCAAGAATTTCATATAATGGTATAGCACCCATTGGGTGAATCTGATGATTTATGTTTCTTTATCCAAAAAATGGTAGTACCATCGTAAGAGGACATAAAGTGTATTAAGGCATCTCAACTAGATCTGCATATGAAAATATTTGATCACAGGATTTCAAGTTGAAGTTGATTAAGTGACATAATTGTGAGCAGTCGTAGACTTGAGGTCTTGAAAAACAAATGGGTGATCATTTGTTGTGTGCTCATAGTAGCATTTTTCTCTAAAAGGATATGTTTGAGATAAATGAATATTCATCCATTATGTACTTAGTTTGAGAACTAGGTGATGTTTGTGACATATAAAATGCATATGTACATATTTGGCTATTTAGAGAATAGCCATGTCATTTTTTCAACGTGGGGTTATGGTGGCAACAATGCCACATGTGGATACAATGACTGATGTCATGAATCATCTTAAAAAATAAATACTCCCGCCTAACATGAATTTAGAGCATTTGGAAATGCCAGTCATGTGTTACATGAAATGATCGTGCATTTATTTAATTTACTTCTAGGATTAAACATGTCCAAGGTGATCCTTGGTGAACCTGGGTGTAGCCTTCAATACAACGCATGTGATAAAATCGTTGCTAATGTTTTAGACTTCATTCTTGACAAAATGTATGACTTTAAAGTCAATGTCAAAAACATATACTTTGCATGTTTAACATTGGTTAGTCACTATTAAAATATAACCACAATGTGATGTGGACCTTACAATAGCGTTTGAGAAACTCGAGAGTTGCTCTAAATTATGGTCTCCATCTTGATAGATGGACGACACTATAATTAGAAATAATGACATAGGCTTTACTGCCATGCATTTAACCAATGTAATTGAAGACCATCATCGGGGTATGCACATATCTGCATAATTTTCTATGACTTATTCAATCAAAATGAGGCTTAAATAATGATAGTAGTAGAAAAAAAATCAACATGTAATGATCATGCATTAATATTTGTTACTATGAGAGTAACCTATTTTAGTGAACAACAACAATTGCTTCAAAGGAGCAATTTTTAAGATAGCTGATGCTATATAGTCATATGTGTAGACCTCAATATATATAGGATAACACTTTGAAGATAATCACCGTATGCGGTGTAGATCTCGCAGTAATAGAAAACACAGTCTGACTTTTGTCAGTAGATGTTCATATCTCTATTACCTTATGTTATGCTATATTTAAGAAAATCACTTTGAAGGTAATCATCTATCAAAGTGACAAGATGTAGACCTTGCAGTAATAATGGATAGTCTGCAAAATTTTGCAGTAGATGCCAATATTACCTTATGATATCTTGAGGTAGTCACATATATTATTAATATTTGGAAGAGCAGTTTGAAGGTAATCATCTTGTTAAAATGACAAGATGTAGACCTCACAGTAGTGATGGATAATCTGCAAATGGTGCAGTAGATACCACCAATACCTTGTGATTCACAAATAAAATATGATGTAGTCATATTAAGTATGACACTTCAAAATCCTTATTTTGGATTTCGTCAAGATTTGCAAGAAAAATTAATTCCAATTGCAAAAGACAGAGAAATGTTGTTCTAAAACTAATATTTACAATGAATGCTGAGGCAAACATGTATAATATGGCACAATGTCGTCTCTAATATATAATGTTCCTCAATTTGATGAAATTCAAGGTATGAACACTTGAACAGTACTACTATGCTCATAATACATGTAGAATTCATGTTTTAAAATATGATGCACAATATGACAAGACCAGAGGGTCTGAGTCATACGATTACAATTAGCCTGATGGCTTCTTTGCAAGTAGTACTAAAGCTGATGGCCTTATTTGGCAATAGAAGAAAATAGAAGTGCAAATTGTTAAATGGCCGAAGAGATAATGTTCTCCGGTGATTCTCGCTACGGCCAAGAATCCATCGATTGAGTTAGCTATGGCTGTACAGAGTCATAGCACATCTCCTCGTGAGGAATTAGGAGGGAAGATGGCGTCGCCAATCGAAGCTCGTCTGCGCCTGGGCAGCATCTCCACGCCATGGGACGGATGTTGGCCGCCGCCAACGCCGGCCGCCGCGCCGTCGCGCTGCATCAGGAGAAGCGACGTCGGAGCCGCCGCCGTGCCAAGGTGTGGCGGAGAGAACTGCGCTCCGCATGCGCGTTGGCCGTCTCTGTTGCCGGGCTGCGTGGCGGGCCGTGGTGCTCCTCCGGAGGGAGGAGCGTTGCTGCCGGGATGTGGTCGTCGCCGCTGTAGACAGCCGTGCCGACGGAGGCCGCGGGTGCGGCCTCAACCATCCGCATCCAGGGGGAAAAGGGAGGAGGAGAGTGGACGAGCGGCCGCCGCTTAGACCTTCCTCCGTCCGGAATCGAGTCCGCTGATCCGCGGCCGAACTCATTTAAGAGGTAAGAACATCACAAATTGAAGAAATCACATAGATGCTTACAGTTATTGGTATGGATTTTCGATCGAGTGATCCTGGATGTCAACGCCCATATCCTTTTCTGTGCGTCTTTGTGTAATTGAAAATTGTGCCCAATTTCAAGTTCTGATGTTCCTGCTTGGAGTATGATCAATCCGCTCAATTGATTGATTTTCTGTCCTTTGGCAGAGTGTGTTCGAGGCTTCCAATTGTTGAATCGATGGATGCTGGCGCTGGGTTCTTCCATCGGTTCTTCTTTCCGCATAGCCAAATCGCTCGTTTTGGAGAGCAGCAAGTGCTGATAACGTGTAAAGAGGAAAAAGAGAGAGAGGAACGAATGGATTGAATACATAGTGGTAACTGGCAGTTGCTAAACTAAACAACCGACCTAAGCATTGATTATTAGGATTTAATTAATCCTTAACAGGAACGAAGCAAGCACGGCGAGCCCAAAAGGCAAACTGACGCGGCGCAAAGTGGCGAGTACGTTGCGACCATGTGTCGCTCTTTTGCGGGATGAGCCGTTGGCGACCACGACGCCGGCGGGTGGGTCGATGCTGCTACTTGGGCTGGTACGTATCGCGAGCCTGAGCAGGCCGGGGCACGTACGGTCCCCGGCAAGGGCCGAAAAGGCGTGCGTTTTTCCGGCCGTCGCAGTGGATACATAACTGCACCCATGCATGCATGCATGGTACACGGGCACGACTGCACGAGGATCCACGTTGACCACACGGACGTTGTAGCTGTAGCCTGTAGGAGTACGTGCGAGCCAGCTCCTGCATGCTGCACAAGTGCACATCGAGGCATGCATCGACCAACACCAAAGGTGGACAACGACACCGGCGCGTGCAGCAGGGAGCCAAGCGTCTGTCGCCGTGCCCGTGAGCACGTACGTGGGTGCATGCGCTAGAATCTGTGTTTTGAGGTTTGTGTACAATGTGCTTAGACTGTCTATATAATCTTTTACTCTCTCCTTCTCATAATATAACAGCGTTTTTTAGGACGCGGAGGAATTGATCCCGGGCACCAGTGATCCCGGATGAACAGTAAAATCCGAAAAAATAGTAAAAAAATTCAAAAAAATCTGATTTTTTTTTGTCAAGAAACTTTGATGTTTTTTCTACATGCGTGCCAATTTTCGTGATGAAATGACATTTGTGGAGGTGTCAGCAAAAAAAAAACAAAATCATGCTCCAAAAAAACTGTTTTTGGAAGCATTTTGGAGCATCGATTTTGTTTTTTTTGCTGAGACCTGCATGAATGTCATTTTGTCATGAAAATTTGTACGCATGTGAAAAATATGTCAATGTTTGTTGCCAAAAAAATTCAGATTTTTTTGAACTTTTTAAATATTTTTTTGTTTGTACTGTAGCAAAGGGTGCCTGTGAGCTCGAGCTCACAATAGCACTTTCGCGTTTTTTACATTATTATGGGACAGAGGGATTTGATAGTATACATGACAGAATTTGGTGTGGTGATTTTCTCTCCTTCTGAAACTGAAAACTTGTTTAAATAGACTCGTTAACATATTCTAGGAAGGTTTTCCTTCAACATATCCAATGATCAACAATGCTCAAATTTGCCAACCCTCTACATAGTGGCGGAGCTACATTCAAAAGCATGGGCGGGCCAGTCCGAAAGAAATCCAATATTTTTGATAATTATGAACCAAATTTACCGTTAGCCTAGGCTGTTGCAAAAAAAATTGGGCGGGCCATGGCCCTTTTTGCTACAATCGTAGCTCCGCCAGTGTAGAGTCTCTACAGTTGAATTGACTTCATCCAACAACCAACATTCCAACACTAGTAGAAAAGGGGGCAACGGTTCAGGCCGGGTCAGCCCATTAGTCCCGGTTCAGTCTAGAACCAGGACCCATGGGGGCATTGGACCCGGTTCGTGAGCCCAGTGGGCCGCCCGGGATACATGGGCCATTGGTCCCGGTTCGTCTGGACCTTTTGGTCCCGGTTGGTGGGACGAACCGGGACCAATGGCCTCGCTCCTGGCCCATCATCATTGGTCCCGGTTGGTGGCATGAACCGGGTCCAAAGGCTCCCCTTTAGTCCCGGTTCATGCCACCAACCGGAACCAATGAGGTGCCTATATATACCCCCTCGCGTAAGAGCAGAGCACACTGCTTTGTTTTTTTCTGGCCGAGGGGGAGAGGGCTTGGTGGTGCTCTAGCTCACCTCCTATGCACACAAGGTGTTCGATGGAATGCCCGAGCCACACTACTTAAGCTTTCTCCTCTCCAAGCTCGACCTTCAAGCTCCATTTTCCTCAATATTTGTCTAGGTTTAGCGGTCCGTCACGCCCCGTCCCCGTCTTCACCGTCGTCGATCACCCGCGCCGAGCTCATCGCCGCACCACCGTGGTGAGCCTCTTGTTCTTATCTTCTTTTTGAAAGGAAAAAATATTCTTACTTGTATGTTTACATAGATACCTGTATTATTTTCTTACTTTTATTATTGCATCTTATATAGTGCGATGGTTTTGGTATCCGCCCCCGTCGGCCCTCGTCCTGTCTATGATTCGGATGTGGTATATATATTATCTTTATAACTATTGGTTCATTTATTGTTTATGAAAAATTATGCCGACCAACGTGACATAGATTTTATTTATGTAGGATGTATGTGAATCGGAAATTCCAACGGACTCTATTGTCGAGAGGTTAAATTTAGTTGAAGAAGAAAACAATTTATTGAAGGAAAAAATAAAAAAAAATTGAGGAGGAGAACATGATATTGGAGTTGCATGTTGCGGATGTCGTCGATGATCATAAGATCAAGATGGATATAATGCGCTTGAAGATTAGAAAGATTAGAAAATATGCCATTCATATCGAGGCTTGGTATCATTATGCCATTGGATCAATTGTTACCTTGGTTGCAATTATGACCGCATTTGTTTTCGCATTGAAATGTTTTACATAGTTTCAATGTATGGTTTAATTAATTAGATGCTCTGGAGAGCTATATGTTGTTAGATGAGAACTATGTATGTACTTTGGTTTTAATGTGATGATGAACTTCTATTAATTTGGACACTTAATTATATATAACGCACGCAGATGAACCGGCAATGGATGTACGGTGACAGACACACCTCCGAGTGCATTAAGGGCGTGCGTGAGTTTCTCGATGCGGCTGAGGCAAACAAGCAGAATGGTTTTATGTGTTGTCCATGCACTGAATGTGGGAATACGAGGTCTTACTCTAACTGGAAAATCCTTCACTCCCACCTGCTTTACAAGGGTTTCATGCCACACTATAATGTTTGGACGAGGCACGGAGAAATAGGGGTTATGATGGAAGACGGCGAAGAAGAAAAGTATGATGACAACTATGTGCCCCCTGAATATGGTGATGCTGCAACGGGGGGAGCTGGTGAAGATCAAGAGGAACCAGACGATGTGACCAATGATGCTGCAACGGGTGAAGCTGCTGAAGATCAAGAGGAACCAGACGATGTGCCCGATGATGATAATCTTCGCCGGGTCATTGTCGATGCAAGGACGCAATGCGAAAGTCAAAAAGAGAAGCTGAAGTTCGATCGCATGTTAGAGGATCACAAAAAATGGTTGTACTCCAATTGCGAAGATGGCAACACAAAGCTCGGTACCGTACTGGAATTGCTGCAGTGGAAGGCAGAGAATGTTGTGGCTGACAAAGGATTTGAGAAGATACTGAAAATGTTGAAGAAGAAGCTTCCAAAGGATAACGAATTGCCCGACAGTACATACGCAGCAAAGAAGGTCGTATGCCCTCTAGGATTGGAGGTGGAGAAGATACATGCATGCCCTAATGACTGCATCCTCTACCGCGGTGCATACAAGGATCTGAACGCATGCCCGGTATGTGATGCATTGCGGTATAAGATCAGACGAGATGACCCTGGTGATGTTGACGGCGAGCCCCCCAGGAAGAGGGTTCCTGCGAAGAAAAGAAAAGATAAGGAAGCGAATACATCATACGATGAGCCAAAGCGCCACATAGTTCTTTCAGGAAAAAGGGATATCCTGGGAGTGGACGGCAAGACAGACATGTCTGAAGATTATGAAAAGTTTCATGAAATTCCTCCCTTCAATGTCAAGGCTGACCCAAGCATCCTGATAAACGATGAAGATTATCCATGATTACGGCGCAATAAGCAAATGACACAAGCGAAGAAAAAGTGAAGACTTTCTCCCGCAACTATTATGATGATACCATGCCAACTTTGTAACACACGAGTATGCTATGCCAACTTTTTCAGAGTTCATTTGAAAACTATGAATTTAGGTCGAATTTTCTCTATAGGTGCATCTATGTTCATTTTTTTAGTAAAGTGAAACACAAACTTGTGATTCACAAAAATTTCAAAGAATTCAAATTTTAACTATTCAAATTTGAAAACTAATGGCACTAACCGAAAGTTTATAATTTTTCTAAAACTAATGGCACTAACAGAAAGTTTATAATTTTGCTGACCTAAAAGCAAAAAACAATTAAAAATAAAGCAAAAAAACAAAAGAAAATAAATAATACAGAAAACAAAACAAAAAAACTGAAAAAAATAAAAATCACAACAATAAGTATTTTGTTGTAAGTAGAAACAAAATAAAATAAATAAAGCAACAAAGAAAACAAAAAAACAAAAAAAGTGTTTTCAAATTTGAAAACTAATGGCACTAACAGAAAGTTTATAATTTTTTTAAACTAAAAGCAAAAAGAACTAAAAAATAAAGCAAAAAACAAAAGAAAATAAATAATGCAGAAAACAAAACAAAAAAACTGGAAAAAATAGGCACTAAAAGCAAAAAAAAACTAAAAAAGTGTTTTCAAATTTGAAAACTAATGGCACTAACAGAAAGTTTATAATTTTTCTAAAACTAAAAGCAAAAAGAATTAAAAAATAAAACAAAAATAGAAGAAAATAAATAATGCAGAAAAAAAACAAAAAAACAAGGGAAAAAAATAAAAATAGCAACTATAAGTAAAGAAAACAAAAAAGTGTTTTCAAATTTAAAAACTAATGGCACTAACAAAAAGTTTATAATTTTTCTAAAACTAAAAGCAAAAAGAATTAAAAAATAAAGCAAAAAGCAAAAGAAAATAAATAATGCAGAAAACAAAACAAAAAAACTGGAAAAATATTAAAAATAGTAACAATAAGTAAAGAAAACAAAAAACAAAAAAATGCCTCCTACTGAGCCCCCACGGCCTGAATACGACTAGAAACCCTACCATGGGCCAGGATTCAGGCCCGCAGGAGACCCAGTAGGCCCACAGGCACAGACAGTGGATTTAGGCCCGTAAGCCTGCAGTAGAGAGGAGCTCGAAGTGGTCGGCTCGGCAGAGCTTATAAACCACTCCAAGCCTCTCTTGGCTAGCGAGGTGGGACTAAACATCACACCGCACTGCGCCAGTTCTAGCACACAATCTTTGGTCCCGGTTGGTGCCACCAACCGGGACTAAAGGGGTGCATTGGTCACGGTTCGTGGCACCAACTGGGACCAATGCCCCCTTTAGTCCCGGTTGGTTTCACCAACCGGGACCAAAGGCCGCCGCTTCCCGCCCTTTGGGCTGCTGAAAAGAGGCCTTTGGTCCCGGTTGGTGGCACCAACCGGGACTAAAGGGGGCATTGGTCCCGGTTTGTGCCACGAATCGGGACCAAAGCCTTCGCTATATAAGCAACACTTGGGAAATTTTCAGATTTCCCTCGCCAGTTGCCCCCGACGACGCCGACCTCTTCGACGCCGCCAGGCTGCCCGTGCTCGCCATCGCCGTCGCCCCGCGCCCCTGCCCCGTGCTCGCCATCGCCGCCCGCTCCTCGTCGCTGTTGCCCTGCCCCTGCCCCGTCCCGCCCCCGCGCGCCGGCGCCCTCGCCGCCCCGCCGTCGCCTCGAGCTCCCCTACTCGTGCGCGCCGCCCCGGCGCCTCGAGCCCCTGCCTCGTCGCCGTCGCCGTCGCCGCCCGCTCCTCGTCGTCGTCGCCGCCCTGCCCTCGCGCGCCGGCGCCCTCGCCTGCCCCCGCGTTCTTCTTCTTCTTCCTCTTTTTTTTATCGGGAACGAGGGTCGAGAGGGGGTCTAAGGTCGCCGAGGGGTCGAGGGTCGTCGAACATGAGAGGAAGAAGAGGATAAAAAAAGAAGAGGAAGAAGAAAAAAAAGAGGAAAAGAAAGAATAGGGGAGTTCTTCTCCTCTATTCTTTCTTCACCTCTTTTTTTCTTCTTCTTCCTCTTATTTTTTATCAGGAACGAGGGTCGAGAGGGGGTCTAGGGTCGCCGAGGGGTCGAGGGTCGAGAGGGGGTCGAAGGTCGTCGAGGTGTCGAGGGTCGAGAGGGGGTCTAGGGTCGCCGAGGGGTCGAGGGTCGTCGAACATGAGAGGAAGAAGAGGATAAAAAAAAGAAGAGGAAGAAAAAAAAGAGGAGAAGAAAGAATAGAGGAGTTCTTCTCCTCTATTCTTTCTTCTCCTCTCTTTTTTTCTTCTTCTTCTTCCTCTTTTTTTTATCAGGAACGAGGGTCGAGAGGGGGTCTAGGGTTGCCGAGGGGTCGAGGGTCGTCGAACATGAGAGGAAGAAGAGGATAAAAAAAGAAGAGGAAGAAGAAAAAAAAGAGGAGAAGAAAGAATAGAGGAGTTCTTCTCCTCTCTTCTTCTCCTCTCTTCTTTCTTCTCCTCTTTTTTTCTTCTTCTTCCTCTTTTTTTTATCAGGAACGAGGGTCGAGAGGGGGTCTAGGGTCGCCGAGGGGTCGAGGGTCGAGAGGGGGTCGACGGTCTCCGAGGTGTCGAGGGTCGAGAGGGGGTCTAGGGTCGCCGAGGGGTCGAGGGTCGTCGAACATGAGAGGAAGAAGAGGATAAAAAAAGAAGAGGAAAAAGAAAAAAAAGAGGAGAAGAAAGAATAGAGGAGTTTTTTTTCTTCTTCTTCCTCTTTTTTTATCGAGAACGAGGGTCGTCCAGGGTCGCCGAGTGGTAGAGGAAACCCTAAATAGCAAGTATCGTCAGTGTGAGATACATGTCACTGGTAGAAAAAGGGCCTGTTGTCCCGGTTCGTAAGGGCCTTTTGTCCCGGTTCCTGAACCGGGACTAAAGGGTCGGTACTAATGCCCTGTCCCTTTAGTCTCGGTTCAATCCAGAACCGGGACAGATGGGCCTCCACATGGCCTGTGCGCGGAGCCCAGGCAGGAGACCCTTTGGTCCCGGTTGGTGGCACCAACCGGGACCAATAGGCATCCACGCGTCAGCATTTCTGTGGCTGGGGTTTTTGTTTTTTTGAAGGGGGGGGGGTTGGGGGTTTTGGGGGGTTAATTTAGGTGTTTCATATATTGTGTTAGCTAGCTATAATTAATAGAGAGAAGTGTCCTCTCATATGTACGTGCTTGGTCGACGCTACGTACTATACATACGTATAGAGAGGACTAGACACGCTAGCTAGCTTGTAAGCAAATGAAGGAAACAGAAGATCGTCATGAACATACATGCATACAGAGAGAAGTGATATCGACCACCTCTCCTTCTCCGAGAGATTGGTCGAACAACAAGTTCTCGTATATCTATCCGACACTACCGGCTACATATATACAATAATTATCTCTTACAAATATAATCATACGGACTCATGGTCCACATAGTATTCTCCGTCTTCAGCGATCACGTGGTCAAGAAAGAATGCCGCCAATTCCTCTTGAATTGCTCGCATGCGAGCTGGTGCTAGGAGTTCATCCCGCTTCCGAAACATCTAATTTGAAGAAGGGGGTTAATACATATATATATGAATGAATGAAACTCAACACAAATGATGGTAATAAAATAAAATTGTGAATGTTGTTATTTACGTACTTCATATTGTTCGTCAGTGTAGCCCCGCTCACAGGTCGTGTGGCGGATGGACTCGCAAACGTAGTATCCACAGAAATCATTCCCTTGTTCCTGCCACAACCACTTTACAAGAAATAGAGGTCAATCAAACTGATAAGCAAGAATGCCAAATGGTATTGATGAAACTAGCGCTTGAATCAATAGGAGATGCGCGGAACATGCTACTATAGTACTTACTTTCGGGTGTCTAAATTGCAGCTTCTTCGGGAGTCCTGGAGCTTTTTTGGAGAATTTTTTCCAAACCCTGCCAGACAAAGAAAACAATTACTTGATATATCAGGAAATGAACAAAGTTGCTGATATGGTGGATAATGATCGATTTAACTTACTTCTCGAGCATTTGAGTCATGTCCGCATAGTCCTGGGGATCTTTTCGTCTTGAGTCTAAGACGGTTACTAGTCCCTGCTCAAGCTTAATCTCTAGGAGAATATAGTGGTAACTGCACACGCATGCATAACTCATCAATTACATTACTATAACCTTGACTAATATATAAGGGAAACCGAATACGCACAAGACAGTAACACTCACCTGAAGTTGTAAGGAAAGAGTATTATATCTTTGTTTTCATTTATTACCAACGATCGTAGCAAGTTGGCCTCGGTATCTGCGGCATGAAATTTAACCTGAGTTGCATCTATGAGATATGTGTTAATGAACCCAATATCACCGACTTGTCTTTTCTTCAATTCGGCGATCTTCAATCTGCATAATATAGTGAGGATGATTATAAATACATGCAATGAAAGAGCTGAGCTATATAGAGAGACTTAATGACAGAAGTAGTACTACTTACAGACAGTAGCAGGTGACCGTTGTTTTATCGAGGGCCAATTGATTGAAAAACTGAAAGAACTCCTCAAATGGAACAGGCAACAGTTCAATTCCAATGAGGTCATGCTCCTTTTTAACTTTCACATACAAAGTACTCCTCCCCCCAGAGTCTCTGCAGATTTTCAAGTACCAATCATGCAATCTTCGCATCATCGTTGATAGAGATCTTTCATCTTTGACGAGAGGCTTCCCGTACTCGTATCTTTGTATCTGCACCTCCATGAAATCATAATGTACATCGTCGGGCAGGTAATCGCCAAGATTGCTATAACCGGGCACCATCCTCGGATCATTAGCGACGTTGTCGCTAGGCACCTTGAGCGGGGGGCACGATTGCTTCGCTTGTTCGCCGAGCTGGGCAATTTGTTTCCCAGCTCGTCGTTCTTTCAGCCTTTGATCACTGACAGTACTTCCCGACCGCTCCGCTTCGGCAAATTCCTTTCCAATAATGCGCTCATAGTTTCCTTTCGGCGGAGACTTGGGTGGTTTTGTCAGGGCAGCCAGAGTGCGCTTCGCTTTCACCGGATCTACCTTCTCCTCCGGAGGTGGATGTTTCTTTGCTTTCACCCCTTCAAAGTAGTTCCTCACTTCTTCTCGTGCGATCTCGGCGTTCTCCTCCGGGGTCCTCTCGTATGGTAACTTCTCTGGAGTCTTCAGAGAAGGACCGAATCTGTATTTCCTCCCGCCTCTGGCTGTACTGCTAGACGCCGGCAGAGCAGACGGAGCGGTTGTCTTCTTTACTTGCTTACGAGGCGGAGGAGAAGGACTACGACGCGCCGGAGCAGCCGGAGCGGCGGCAGGTCTCTTCCGCCCTTGCTGACGAGGCGGAGAAGGAGGAGGCTGGCTGCTCGGGCGCGTCGGCGCAGGCGGAGAAGGAGGCGGAGTGCCGCCACGCGCCGGAGAAGGAGCCGGTCGAGTGCCCTGATCGTCACTCGCCGGAGGAGGAGGCGGTGGAGGAGGCGGAGTGCCCTGACTCGCCGGAGGAGGAGGCGGTGGAGGGGCGGAGTGCCCTGACTTGCCGGAGGAGGAGGCGGTGGAGGAGGCGGAGTGCCCTGACTTGCCGGAGGAGGAGGAGGAGGCGGAGGCGTCCAGTTCGGAAGGTTGATGAGCTCCTTCCGCCATAGGCATGGAGTCTTCAGAGCAGACCCCAGCCTAGTCTCCCCTTCACCGGTAGGGTGGTCAAGCTGGAGGTCCTCAAATCCCTCCGTTATTTCATCCACCATCACCCTAGCATATCCTTCTGGAATCGGCCGGCAGTGAAAAGTTGCGCCGGGTTCAGTAGGATAAACAGAGCCAACAGCCGCCTTGACCTTCAAATTCATCCATTGCGTCATAAGGTGGCAATTTTGAGACTCCGTGATAGCATCCACGGGATAGCTGGCAGGAGCCGTCAAGGCATGCTCCGGCTGAAGCAGCTCGGTGGAAGCCACGCTGCTTCTCCGCTGAGATGGCGGGGTAGCTTCGGGGGAAGCTTCGGCAGTATGTTTGCTGCGATTTGCTTCTCGTTCCTCTATCGCTTGTACCCTTGCTTGCAGCGCCTGCATTTGGGTCTGCTGCAATTTTTTCCTCCTCTCCTGGGATTTGTAACCGCCTGCGTCCGGAAACCCAACCTTCCACGGAATGGAGCCTGGCGTGCCTCGTGTCCGTCCAGGGTGCTCAGGATTCCCGAGGGCCATTGTGAGCTCGTCGTTCTCTCTGTCTGGAAAGAACGTCCCTTGCTGCGCTGCTTCGATATACTGCTGAAGCTTCCTGACTGGTATGTCCATTTGATCGTTCGTCCAAATGCACTTCTCTGTTACAGGGTCCAAGGTTCCGCCAGCCCCGAAGAACCAAGTCCGGCAACGGTCTGGCCAGTTAATTGTCTCTGGTTCGATCCCTTTTTCAACCAGATCATTCTCAGTCTTGGCCCACTTAGGCCGGGCTACGAGGTAGCCACCTGACCCCGTGCGATGGTGATGCTTCTTCTTCGCAGCATTTTGCTTGTTTGTCGCCGACATCTTCTTACTCTTTTCCGATGTCTTGTGGGCCACAAATGCGGGCCAGTGATCTCTGATCTTCTCATATCTGCCCTTGAATTCTGGTGTCTCTTTATTTTCGACAAACTTATTCAGCTCTTTCTTCCACCTCCTGAATAGTTCTGCCATCCTCTTAAGAGCAAAAGACTTGATTAATTGCTCTTTAACTGGCTTCTCTGGATCATCCTCTGGCGGTAGGGTGAAATTTGACTTCAGCTCAGTCCAAAGATCATTTTTCTGCATATCATTGACATAAGACACCTCAGGGTCTTCTGTAGCCGGCTTTAACCATTGCTGGATGCTGATCGGGATCTTGTCCCTAACCAAAACCCCGCACTGAGCAACAAATGCGCTCTTTGTCCGGAGGGGTTCAATCGGTTGGCCGTCGGGCGCGATTGCTATGATCTCAAACTTTTCATCCGAGCTCAACTTTTTCTTCGGGCCTCGTCTCTTTACCGAAGTTGTGCTCGATCCGGAGGGCTAGAAAAAAGAACAAAGACTTAATTAATATGTGTACATACCAAAACAATGAATGCATCAATTAGCTAGTCAGCAGAAGCTTAACTAATATATATACCTGGCCGATCTCGGTTCGGTCACCGGAGACGTCATCACGGTCTCCTTCTTGCACCGGCATTGGGTCACCGGAGCCGTCCTCATGGTCTCCTTCTTGCACCGGCATTAGGTCACCGGAGCCATCATAATCATAGCCAGCTGCTTCCAGACCATCGGTGTCGTTGAGAAACAACGAGACGACGGCATCACTTCCTCGTGCGATTATGTCCCCCAACAACTCTTCTTGTACTTCGTCTCGGGCGGTGTCCATAGTTTCTACAAATATTGACAACATGGCAATTATTATTCAAACATGACAGATGGATATATTAGTGGCAAACGTAGAACTAATATTAATTAGTGGCCTCGACGCTGCTTCTCTAGGGTTTGTGGTGGCCTCGGACGCTGCTTCTCTAGGGTTTGGGGTGGCCTCGACAACGCTTCAAGGATAAAAAAAGAAGAGGAAGAAGAAAAAAAAGAGGAGAAGAAAGAATAGAGGAGTAAGAACTCCTCTATTCTTTCTTCTCCTCTTTTTTTCTTCTTCTTCCTCTTTATTTTATCGGGAACGAGGGTCGTCGAGGGTCAGGGTCGCCGAGCGGTAGAGGAAACCCTAAATAGCAAGTATCGCGGGTGTGAGATACATGTGGCCGTCGGTGTCGGACACTACATCCACGTCCCACAAGTGACGTGGGCGTCGAAGCCCGCGTCACTTGTGGGACGTGGATGTAGTGTCCGACACCGACGGCCACATGTATCTCACACCCACGATACTTGCTATTTAGGGTTTCCTCTACCGCTCGGCGACCCTCGACGACCCTCGTTCCCGATAAAAAAGAGGAAGAAGAAGAAAAAAAGAGGAGAAGAAAGAATAGAGGAGAATCTTCTCCTCTATTCTTTCTTCTCATCTTTTTTTTCTTCTTCCTCTTCTTTTTTATCCTCTTCTTCCTCTCATGTTCGACGACCCTCGACCCCTCGGCGACCCTAGACCCCCTCTCGACCCCCTCATGTCGAAGTTATCGGGTAGGGGGTATATCGACAACGACATACCCGATACATACATATACATACATACATACATATCACATGCATCCATACATATATGAACAAAATTAATATCTACTAATTAACAACCTAAATAAAAAACTAATACATATAGGAAGAAGAAGAAAAAAGAAGAGAAGAAAGAATAGAGGAGGAGAAAGAATAGAGGAGAAGACTTCCTCTCCTATTCTTCTCCCTCTTCTTCCCCTTCTTCCCCGCCTCTCTCATGAATGTCCGACGTCCCCCCTCCCTCCCTCATCATCATCTATCATCTCCCCTCTCATGTTCGATGACCCTCGACCCCTCGGCCGCCCTCTCGACACACCCACGAATAAGAAAATATATCATCTTCTTCATCTCCTCTTCTTTGCATATTCACATAGCCACATACACATACATATTCATCTATGAATAAAAAACATCATAGGTACAATTCATATCGACATTCATACATACATGAAAAAAATTATATGAACATCGTGAACAAAAAGATCATCGAGCAAAATTATTTTCCATGAACATACATATAGCCACATTCATATAGAACTTTTGCATATATGAACATATATAGATGATTTTCTAAAAATGTAACTTTTGCATATAAACAAAGAGCAGCGGCGGCAATGGGTGGCGTCGTCGGCGACGGGGATGGGAAAGAGGGGAGCTCACTAGGGGCGGGTGGCGACGGGGAGAGGAGGCCAGCGACGGGAGGGAGGACGGCGGGCTCGGGGATGCCGGCGATGGGGACGGCGTGCGTGGGGCGCGTGGCACGTGGCACGCGGTGAAGGGGACGACGGGCACGGGATGGCACACGGCGACGGGGACGGCGGCGGGCTCGGGGCGGCACACGGCGGGCTCGGGGCAGGGCGGACAGCAGCGGGCTCGGGGCAGGGCGGCCGACGACGGCAACGGGGCGCGGCGACGACGACGGGGCAGGGCGCGGCGACGGCGACAGCGACAGGGCACGGCGAGGCGACGGGGCAGGGCGCGACGATGGCAAGCACGCGGGGATGGGGCAGGGCGCGGCGACGGCGATGAGGAGGACGAGCAGCCTGGCGGCGTCGGCGATGGGGAATGGAGCAGTTGGCGAAATTTTTGCAAGTGTGGGCTTATATAGGCGGACCTATGGTCCCGGTTCGTCGCACGAACCAGGACGAATGCGCACCTATGGTCCCGGTTGGTGCTACAAACCGGGACCAAAGGCCTCTTTTCGGCAGCCCAAAGGGCGGGAAGCAGAGGCGTTTGGTCCCGGTTGGTCGCACCAACCGGGACTAAAGGGGGGCATTCGTCCCGGTTGGTGTTACGAACCGGTACCAATGCACCCCTTTAGTCCCGGTTGGTGCTACCAACCGGGACCAAACGCCCTGTGCTGGCGCGGTGCGGTCGTCAGTTTAGTCCCACCTCGCTAGTTGAGAGGGGCTCGGAGTGGTTTATAAGCCTCGCTGCCACATCCCTCTCGAGCTCCTCTCTATTGCAGGCTTACGGGCCTAATCTGTGCATTGCTATGCCTGTTGGGCCTGCTGGGCCTTCTGCGGGCCTGAATCCTGGCCCATGTAAGGGTTTCTAGTCGTATTCAGGCCGTGGAGGCCTAGTAGGTGGCATTTTTTTGTTTTCTTCTTTTGTTTCTTTTTGCTTTTTATTTTTTATTTGTACTAAATACTTATAGTTTTTTAGTGATTTCTTTTTGCTTTTAGGTCATAAAAATTATAAACTTTCTGTTAGTGCCATTAGTTTTAAAATTTGATTTTTTCTGTTTTCTTCTTTTGTTTTCTTTTTTGCTTTTTTATTTGTACTAAATACTTATAGTTTTTTAGTGATTTCTTTTTGCTTTTAGGTCACAAAAATTATAAACTTTCTGTTAGTGCCATTAGTTTTAAAATTTGAATTTTTTTGTTTTCTTCTTTTGTTTTATTTTTTGCTTTTTATTTTTTATTTGTACTAAATACTTATAGTTTTAAAATGTATGTGAATCACTAGTTTATGAATAACTTTACTATGAAGTTAGATTTTTGAGTGATTCTTTTTCCTGCTACTTAATATTACAGTGTTTTATCATTATACTCTATTTGGTAATTTTAGGTTATTTTTAATATCTGTTCTAATCAAAAACAAATTTTGTTATTTTTTTGCTATTAAATTCTTTTTGCTATTAATGTGTTGAACAAAAAATACTTTCTGAATTTAAGTTGCATAAATTTTATATAAGTTTAGTTTCAAAAATACTAGAGGTTTATAAAAACTTTTTAGTTGATTCCTTTTGCTTTTTTGAGCTATAAGACCCTGAAATTGAAAAGCATTTCAAATGAACTCCGAAAAGGTTGAAAGTTGGCATGGTATTATTATTTCACCCACATAGCATGTGCAACAAAGTTGATATGGTTATGGCAAAAACTGGATGCACTTCATGTACAAAACGGACAATCTCTTCCGAAGTATCAGGGTTTCGGACGAAAGATCATCTGTTACAAAGGGATTTCATTTTCTTGAACTTATTTGAACTCCATATTTTTTCTGTGTTCAAAATGCACCATTCAAAGACACATCATCAATTTTCAACCCTTTCTGACTTCATTTGTTATTTTTCATGCATTTACTGATTTTTTTGAGCTATAAGACCCTGAAATTGAAAAGCATTTCAAATGAACTCCAAAAAGGTTGAAAGTTGGCATGGTATCATCATTTCACCCACATAGCATGTGCAACAAAGTTGAGATGGTTACGGCAAAAACTGGATGCACTTCGTGTACAAAACGGACAATCTCTTTCGAAGTATCAGGGTTTCGGACGAAAGATCATCTGTTACAAAGGGATTTCATTTTCTTGAACTTATTTGAACTCCATATTTTTTCTGTGTTCAAAATGCACCATTCAAAGCCACATCATCAATTTTCAACCCTTTCTGACTTCATTTGTTATTTTTCATGCATTTACTGATTTTTTGAGCTATAAGACCCTGAAATTGAAAAGCATTTCAAATGAACTCCGAAAAGGTTGAAAGTTGGCATGGTATCATCATTTCACCCACATAGCATGTGCAACAAAGTTGAGATGGTTACGGCAAAAACTGGATGCACTTCGTGTACAAAACGGACAATCTCTTTCGAAGTATCAGGGTTTCGGACGAAAGATCATCTGTTACAAAGGGATTTCATTTTCTTGAACTTATTTGAACTCCATATTTTTTCTGTGTTCAAAATGCACCATTCAAAGCCACATCATCAATTTTCAACCCTTTCTGACTTCATTTGTTATTTTTCATGCATTTACTGATTTTTTGAGCTATAAGACCCTGAAATTGAAAAGCATTTCAAATGAACTCCGAAAAGGTTGAAAGTTGGCATGGTATCATCATTTCACCCACATAGCATGTGTAACAAAGTTGAGATGGTTACGGCAAAAACTGGATGCACTTCGTGTACAAAACGGACAATCTTTTCGAAGTATCAGGGTTTCGGACGAAAGATCATCTGTTACAAAGGGATTTCATTTTCTTGAACTTATTTGAACTCCATATTTTTTCTGTGTTAAAAATCCACCATTCAAAGCAACATCATCAATTTTCAACCCTTTCTGACTTCATTTGTTATTTTTCATGCATTTACTGATTTTTTTGAGCTATAAGACCCTAAAATTGAAAAGCATTTCAAATGAACTCCGAAAAGGTTGAAAGTTGGCATGGTATCATCATTTCACCCACATAGCATGTGCAACAAAGTTGAGATGGTTACGGCAAAAATTGGATGCACTTCGTGTACAAAACGCACAATCTCTTTCAAAGTATCAGGGTTTCGGACGAAAGATCATCTGTTACAAAGTTGGCATGGTATCATCATAATAGTTGCGGGAGAAAGTCTTCACCTTTTCTTCGCTTGTGTCATTTGCTTATTGCGCCGTAACCATGGATAATCTTCATCGTTTATCAGGATGCTTGGGTCAGCCTTGACATTGAAGGGAGGAATTTCATGAAACTTTTCATAATCTTCAGACATGTCTGTCTTGCCCTCCACTCCCAGGATATCCCTTTTTCCTGAAAGAACTATGTGGTGCTTTGGCTCATCGTATGATGTATTCGCTTCCTTATCTTTTCTTTTTCTCGGTTTGGTAGACATGTCCTTCACATAGATAACCTGTGCCACATCATTGGCTAGGACGAACGGTTTGTCAGTGTACCCAAGATTTTTCAGATCCACTGTTGTCATTCCGTACTGTGGGTCTACCTGTACCCCGCCGCCTGACAGATTGAACCATTTGCACTTAAACAAAGGGACCTTAAAATCAGGTCCGTAGTCAAGTTCCCATATGTCCACTATGTAACCATAATATGTGTCCTTTCCGCTCTCGGTTGCTGCATCAAAGCGGACACCGCTGTTTTGGTTGGTGCTTTTTTGATCTTGGGAGATCGTGTAAAATGTATTCCCATTTATCTCGTATCCTTTGTAAGTCAATACAGTCAAAGATGGTCCCCTGGACAACAAGTACAACTCATCACAAACAGTGTTGTCACCTCTGAGACGTGTTTCCAACCAACTGCTGAAAGTCCTGATGTGTTCACATGTAATCCAGTTGTCGCACTGCTCCGGGTGTTTGGAGCGCAGACTGTTCTTGTGTTCATCAACATACGGGGTCACCAAGGTAGAGTTCTGTAGAACTGTGTAGTGTGCTTGAGACCAAGAATATCCGTCCCTGCATATTATTGAGTCACTTCCAAGAGTGCCTTTTCCAGTCAGTCTCCCCTCATACCGCGATTTAGGGAGACCTATCTTCTTAAGGCCAGGAATGAAGTCAACACAAAACCCGATAACATCCTCTGTTTGATGGCCCATGGAGATGCTTCCTTCTGGCCTAGCACGGTTACGGACATATTTCTTTGGGACTCCCATGAACCTCTCAAAGGGGAACATATTGTGTAGAAATACGGGCCCCAGGATGACAATCTCGTTGACTAGATGAACTAGGACGTGCGTCATGATATTGAAGAAGGATGGTGGGAACACCAGCTCGAAACTGACAAGACATTGCGCCACATCACTCCTTAGCCTTGGTACGATTTCTGGATCAATCACCTTCTGAGAGATTGCATTGAGGAATGCACATAGATTCACAATGGCTAATCGGACGTTTTCCGGTAGAAGCCTCCTCAATGCAACCGGAAGCAGTTGCGTCATAATCACATGGCAGTCATGAGACTTTAGGTTCTGAAACTTTTTCTCTGGCACATTTATTATTCCCTTTATATTCGACGAGAAGCAAGTCGTGACCTTCATACTGAGCAGGCATTCAAAAAAGATTTCTTTCTCTTCTTTCGTAAGAGCGTAGCTGGCAGGACCTTTATACTGCTTCGAAGGCATGCCGTCTTTTTCGTGCAAACATTGCAGGTCCTCCCGTGCCTCAGGTGTATCTTTTGTCTTCCCATACACGCCCAAGAAGCCTAGCAGGTTCACGCAAAGGTTCTTCGTCACGTGCATCACGTCGATTGAAGAGCGGACCTCTAGGTCTTTCCAGTAGGGTAGGTCCCAAAATATAGATTTCTTCTTCCACATGGGTGCGTGTCCCTCAGTGTCATTCGGAACAGCTAGTCCACCGGGACCGTTTCCAAAGATTACGTGTAAATCATTAACCATAGCAAGTACGTGATCACCGGTACGCATGGCGGGCTTCTCTGGTGATCTGCCTCGCCTTTGAAATGCTTGCCTTTCTTTCGACATTGATGGTTGGTCAGAAGAAATCGACGATGGTCCAGGGACACATTCTTCCTGCATTTGTCCAGGTATATACTTTAAGTGTCATCTAAACAGTGCGTGCATGTGTGGTATCCTTTGTTTGTCTGTCCTGAAAGGTTACTGAGAGCGGGCCAATCGTTGATGGTCACGAACAGCAATGCCTTAAGGTTAAATTCCTCCTGTCTGTGCTCATCCCACGTACGTACACCGTTTCCATTCCACATCTGTAAAAGTTCTTCAACTAATGGCCTTAGGTACACATCAATGTCGTTGCCGGGTTGCTTAGGGCCTTGGATGAGAACTAGCATCATAATGAACTTCCGCTTCATGCACATCCAAGGAGGAAGGTTATACATACATAGAGTCATGGGCCAGGTGCTGTGATTGCTGCTCTGCTCCCTGAAAGGATTAATGCCATCCGCGCTTAAAGCAAACCATACATTCCTTGTGTCCTTTGCAAACTCATCCCAGTACTTTCTCTCGATCTTTCTCCACTGCGACCCGTCAGCGGTGCTCTCAACTTCCCATCTTTCTTTCGGTTCTCACTGTGCCATCGCATCAACTTGGCATGCTCTTCGTTTCTGAACAGACGTTTCAACCGTGGTATTATAGGAGCATACCACATCACCTTCGCAGGAACCCTCTTCCTGGGGGGCTCGCCGTCAACATCACCAGGGTCATCTCGTCTGATCTTATACCGCAATGCACCGCATACCGGGCATGCGTTCAGATCCTTGTATGCACCGTGGTAGAGGATGCAGTCATTAGGGCATGCATGTATCTTCTCCACCTCCAATCCTAGAGGGTATACAACCTTCTTTGCTGCGTATGTACTGTCGGGCAATTCGTTATCCTTTGGAAGCTTCTTCTTCAATATTTTCAGTAGCTTCTCAAATCCTTTGTCAGCCACAGTATTCTCTGCTTTCCACTGCAGCAATTCCAGTACGGTACCGAACTTTGTGTTGCCATCTTCGCAATTGGGGTACAACCCTTTTTTGTGATCCTCTAACATGCGATCGAACTTCAACTTCTCCTTTTGACTTTCACATTGCGTCCTTGCATCGACAATGACCCGGCGGAGATCATCATCATCGGGCACATCGTCTGGTTCCTCTTGATCTTCAGCAGCTTCACCCGTTGCAACATCATTGGGCACATCGTTTGGTTCCTCTTGATCTTCACCAGCTCCCCCCGTTGCAGCATCACCGTATTCAGGGGGCACATAGTTGTCATCGTACTCTTCTTCTTCGCCGTCTTCCATCATAACCCCTATTTCTCCGTGCCTCGTCCAAACATTATAGTGTGGCATGAAACCCTTGTAAAGCAGGTGGGAGTGAAGGATTTTCCGGTTAGAGTAAGACCTCGTATTCCCACATTCAGTGCATGGACAACACATAAAACCATTCTGCTTTTTTGCCTCAGCCGCATCGAGAAACTCATGCATGCCCTTAATGTACTCGCAGGTGTGTCTGTCATGGTACATCCATTGCCGGTTCATCTGCGTGCATTATATATAATTAAGTGTCCAAATTAATAGAAGTTCATCATCACATTAAAACCAAAGTGCATACATAGTTCTCATCTAACAACATATAGCTCTCCAAAGCATCTAATTAATTAAACCATACATTGAAACTATGTAAAACATTTCAATGCGAAAACAAATGCGATCATAATCGCAACCAAGGTAACAATTGATCCAACAACATAATGATACCAAGCCTCAGTATGAATGACATATTTTCTAATCTTTCTAATCTTCAAGCGCATTGCATCCATCTTGATCTTATGATCATCGACGACATCCGCAACATGCAACTCCAATATCATCTTCTCCTCCTCATTTTTTTTATTTTTTCCTTCAACAAATTGTTTTCTTCTTCAACTAAATTTAACCTCTCTACAATAGGGTCGCTTGGCATTTCCGATTCACATACATCCTACATAAACAAAATCCATGTCACGTTCATCGGCATAATTTTCATAAACAATAAATGAACCAATAGTTATAAAGATAATATATATACCACATCCGAATCATAGACAGGACAAGGGCCGACGGGGGCGGATACCAAAACCATTGCACTATATAAGATGCAATAATAAAAGTAAGAAAATAATACAACTATCTATGTAAACATACAAGTAAGAATATTTTTCCTTTCAGAAAGAAGATAAGAACAAGAGGCTCACCATGGTGGTGCCGGCGATGAGCTCGGCACAGGTGATCGACGGCGGTGAAGACGGGGACGGGGCGTGACGGATTGCTAAACCTAGACAAATATTGTGGAAAATGGAGCTTGGAGGTCGAGCTTGGAGAGGAGAAAGCTTAAGTAGTGTGGCTCGGGCATTCCATCGAACACCTTGTGTGCATAGGAGGTGAGCTAGAGCACCACCAACCCCTCTCCCCCTCGGCCAGAAAAAAACAAAGCAGTGTGCTCTATTCTTACGCGAGGGGGTATATATAGGCACTTCATTGGTCCCAGTTGGTGGCATGAACCGGGACTAAAGGGGAGCCTTTGGTCCCGGTTCAAGCCACCAACCGGGACCAATGGTGGTGGGCCAGGAGCGAGGACCATTGGTTCCGGTTCATCCCACCAACCGGGACCAAAAGGTCCAGATGAACCGGGACCACTGGCCCACGTGGCCCGGCCGGCCCCCTGGGCTCACGAACCGGGACCAATGCCCCCATTGGTCCCGGTTCTGAACTGAACCGGGACTAATGGGCTGACCCGGCCTGGACCAAAGCCCTGTTTTCTACTAGTGTGGCCGTCGGTGTCGGACACTACATCCACGTCCCACAAGTGACGCGGGCGTCGACTCGCATCACTTGTGGGACGTGGATGTAGTGTCCGACACCGACGGCCCCATGTATCTCACACCCACGATACTTGCTATTTAGGGTTTCCTCTACCGCTCGGCGACCCTGACCCTCTTTCTTCTCCTCTTTTTTTCTCTTCTTCTTCCTCTTTTTTTATCGGGAACGAGGGTCGTCGAGGGTCAGGGTCGCCGAGCGGTAGAGGAAACCCTAAATAGCAAGTATCGTCGATGTGAGATACATGTGGCCGTCGGTGTCGGACACTACATCCACGTCCCACAAGTGACGCGGGCTTCGACGCCCACGTCACTTGTGGGACGTGGATGTAGTGTCCGACACCGACGGCCACATGTATCTCACACCCACGATACTTGCTATTTAGGGTTTCCTTTACCGCTCGGCGACCCTCGACGACCCTCGTTCCTGATAAAAAAAAGAGGAAGAAGAAGAAAAAAGAGGAGAAGAAAGAATAGAGGTCCTCTATTCTTTCTTCTCCTCTTTTTTTCTTCTTCCTTTTATTTTTTTATCTTGAAGCGTTGTCGAGGCCACCCCAAACCCTAGAGAAGCAGCGTCGAGGCCACCCCAAACCCTAGAGAAGCAGCATCGAGGCCACTAATTAATATTAGTTCTACGTTTGCTACTAATATATCCATCTGTCATGTTTGAATAATAATTGCCATGTTGTAAATATTTGTAGAAACTATGGACACCGCCCGAGACGAAGTACAAGAAGAGTTGTTGGGGGACATAATCACATGAGGAAGTGATGTCGTCTGCTTGTTGTTTCTCAACGACACCGATGGTCTGGAAGCAGCTGGCTATGATTATGATGGCTCCGGTGACCTAATGACGGTGCAAGAAGGAGACCGTGAGGACGGCTCCAGTGACCCAATGCCGGTGCAAGAAGGAGACCGTGATGATGTTTCCGGTGACCGAACCGAGTCCGGCCAGGTATATATATTAGTTAGGCTTGTGCTGACTAGCTAATTGATGCATTCATTGTTTTGGTATGTACACATATTAATTAAGTCTTTATTCTTTTTTCTAGCCCTCCGGATCGAGCACAACTTCGGTAAAGAGACGAGGCCCAAAGAAAAAGTTGAGCTCGGATGAAAAGTTTGAGATCATAGCAATCGCGCCCGACGGCCAACCGATTGAACCCATCCGGACAAAGAGCACATTTGTTGCTCAGTGCGGGGTTCTAGTTAGGGACAAGATCCCGATCAGCATCCAGCAATGGTTAAAGCCGGCTACAGAAGACCCTGAGGTGTCTTATGTCAATGATATGCAGAAAAATGATCTTTGGACTGAGCTGAAGTCAAATTTCACCCTACCGCCAGAGGATGATCCGGAGAAGCCAGTTAAAGAGCAATTAATCAAGTCTTTTGCTCTTAAGAGGATGGCAGAACTATTCAGGAGGTGGAAGAAAGAGCTGAATAAGTTTGTCGAAAATAAAGAGACACCAGAATTCAAGGGCAGATATGAGAAGATCAGAGATCACTGGCCCGCATTTGTGGCCCACAAGACATCGGAAAAGAGTAAGAAGATGTCGGCGACAAACAAGCAAAATGCTGCGAAGAAGAAGCATCACCATCGCACGGGGTCAGGTGGCTACCTCGTAGCCCGGCCTAAGTGGGCCAAGACTGAGAATGATCTGGTTGATAAAGGGATCGAACCAGAGACAATTAACTGGCCAGACCGTTGCCGGACTTGGTTCTTCGGGGCTGGCGGAACCTTGGACCCTGTATCAGGGAAGTGCATTTGGACGAACGATCAAATGGACATACCAGTCAAGAAGCTTCAGCAGTATATCGAAGCAGCGCAGCAAGGGACGTTCGTTCCAGACAGAGAGAACGACGAGCTCACAATGGCCCTCGGGAATCCTGAGCACCCTGGACGGACACGAGGCACGCCAGGCTCCATTCCGTGGAAGGTTGGGTTTCCGGACGCAGGCGGTTACAAATGCCACGAGAGGAGGAAGAAAGTGGAGCAGACCCAACTGTAGGCGCTGCACGCTAGGGTACAAGCGATAGAGGAACGAGAAGCAAATCGCAGCAAACGAACTGCCGAAGCTTCCCCCGAAGCTACCCCGCCATCTCAGCGGAGAAGCAGCGTGGCTTCCACCGAGCTGCTTCAGCCGGAGCATGTCTTGACGGCTCCTGCCAGCTATCCCGTGGATGCTATCATGGAGTCTCAAAATTGCCACCTTATGACGCAATGGATTAATATGAAGGTCAAGGCGGCTGTTGGCGCTGTTTTTCCTACTGAACCCGGCACAAATTTTCACTGCCGGTCAATTCCAGAAGGATATGCTAGGGTGATGGTGGATGAAATAACGGAGGGATTTGAGGACCTCCATCTTGACCACCCTACCGGCGAAGGGGAGACTCGGCTGGGTTCTGCTCTGAAGACTCCATGCCTATGGCGGAAGGAGCTCATCAACCTTCCGAACTGGACGCCTCTGCCTCCTCCTCCTCCTCCGGCGAGTCAGGGCACTCCGCCTCCTCCACCGCCTCCTCCTCCGGCGAGTGACGATCAGGGCACTCGGCCGGCTCCTTCTCCGGCGCGTGGTGGCACTCCACCTCCTTCTTCGCCTGCGCCGGCGCGCCCGAGAAGCCAGCCTCCTCCTTCTCCGTCTCGTCAGCAAGGGCGGAAGAGACCTGCCGCCGCTCCGGCTGCTCCGGCGCGTCGTAGTCCTTTTCCCCCGCCTCGTAAGAAAGTAAACAAGACAACCGCTCCGTCTGCTCTGCCGGCGTCTAGCAGTACAGCCAGAGGCGGGACTACATACAGATTCGGTCCTTCTCTGAAGACTCCAGAGAAGTTACCATACGAGAGGACCCCGGAGGAGAATGCCAAGATCGCGCGAGAAGAAGTGAGGAACTTCTTTGAAGGGGTGAAAGCAAAGAAACATCCACCTCCGGAGGAGAAGGTAGATCCGGTGAAAGCGATGCGCACTCTGGCTGCCCTGACAAAACCACCCAAGACTCTGCTGAAAGGCAACTATGGGCGCATTATTGGAAAGGAATTTGTCGAAGCGGAGTGGTCGGGAAGTACTGTCAGTGATCAAAGGCTGAAAGAACGATGAGCTGGGAAACAAATTGCCCAGCTCGGCGAACAAGCGAAGCAATAGTGCCCCCACCCCCCGCTCAAGGTGCCTAGCGACATCGTCGCTAATGATCCGAGGATGGTGCCCGGTTATAGCAATCTTGGAGATTACCTGCCCTACGATGTACATTATGATTTCATGGAGGTGCAGATACAAAGATACGAGTACGGGAAGCCTCTCGTCAAAGATGAAAGATCTCTATCAACGATGATGCGAAGATTGCATGATTGGTACTTGAAAATCTGCAGAGAGTCTGGGGGGAGGAGTACTTTGTATGTGAGAGTTAAAAAGGAGCATGACCTCGTTGGAATTGAACTGTTGCCTGTTCCATTTGAGGAGTTCTTTCAGTTTTTCAATCAATTGGCCCTCGATAAAGCAACGGTCACCTGCTACTGTCTGTAAGTAGTACTACTTCTGTCATTAAGTCTCTCTATATAGCTCAGCTCTTTCATTGCATGTATTTATAATTATCCTCACTATATTATGCAGATTGAAGATCGCCGAATTGAAGAAAAGACAAATCGGTGATATTGGGTTCATTAACACAAATCTCATAGATGCAACTCAGGTTAAATTTCATGCCGCAGATACCGAGGCCAACTTGCTACGATCGTTGGTAATAAATGAAAACAAAGATATAATACTCTTTCCTTACAACTTCAAGTGAGTGTTACTGTCTTGTGCATATTCGGTTTCCCTTATATATTAGTCAAGGTTATAGTAATGTAATTGATGAGTTATGCATGCGTGTGCAGTTTCCACTATATTCTCCTAGAGATTAAGCTTGAGCAGGGACTAGTAACCGTCTTAGACTCAAGACGAAAAGATCCCCAGGACTATGCGGACATGACTCAAATGCTCGAGAAGTAAGTTAAATCGATCATTATCCACCATATCAGCAACTTTGTTCATTTCCTGATATATCAAATAATTGTTTTCTTTGTCTGGCAGGGTTTGGAAAAAATTCACCAAAAAAGCTCTGGGACTCCCGAAGAAGCTGCAATTTAGACACCCAAAAGTAAGTACTATAGTAGCATGTTCCGCGCATCTCCTATTGATTCAAGCGCTAGTTTCATCAATACCATTTGGCATTCTTGCTTATCAGTTTGATTGACCTCTATTTCTTGTAAAGTGGTTGTGGCAGGAATAAGGGAATGATTTCTGTGGATACTACGTTTGCGAGTCCATCCGCCACACGACCTGTGAGCGGGGCTACTCTGACGAACAATATGAAGTGCGTAAATAACAACATTCACAATTTTATTTTATTACCATCATTTGTGATGAGTTTGATTCATTCATATATATATGTGTTGACCCCCTTCTTCAAATTAGATGTTTCGGAAGCGGGATGAACTCCTAGCACCACTCGCATGCGAGCAATTCAAGAGGAATTGGCGGCATTCTTTCTTGACCACGTGATCGCTGAAGACGAAGAATACTGTGTGGACCATGCGTCTGTATGATTATATTTGTAAGAGATAATTATTGTATATATGTAGCCGGTAGTGTCGGATAGATATACGAGAACTTGTTGTTCGACCAATCACTCGAAGAAGGAGAGGTGGTCGATATCACTTCTCTCTGTATGCATATATGTTCATGATGATCTTCTGTTTCCTTCGTTTGCTTACTAGCTAGCTAGCGTGTCTAGTCCTCTCTATACGTATGTATAGTACGTAGCGTCGACCAAGCACGGACATAAGAGAGGACACTTCTCTCTATTAATTATAGCTAGCTAACACAATATATGAAACACCTAAATTAACCCCCCAAAACCCCCAACCCCCCCCCCCCCTTTCAAAAAAAAACAAAAACCCCAGCCACAGAAATGCTGAGGCGTGGATGCCTATTGGTCCCGGTTGGTGCCACCAACCGAGACCAAAGGCCCTCCTTCCTGGGCTCCGCGCACAGGCCACGTGGAGGCCCATCTGTCCCGGTTCTGGATTGAATCGGGACTAAAGGGACATGGCATTAGTACCGACCCTTTAGTCCCGGTTCAGGAACCGGGACAAAAGGCCCTTACGAACCGGGACAATAGGCCCTTTTTCTACTAGTGAAAGTTGTTCATACATTGTACTGGACGGTGGGTGCCCCATACCCGGCAGGCGTTCTGGTTGGGACTTCAGGTCTTCGATGTTAGGTTTGGCTGCGAGGTCTGTTTGGTATTAGGCCCAGACTATCAGCATCCCTACATCAACTGGATAGGAGTAGCGATAAATTGTTGCCTAGACGGTGGCTTTAGTCTAACTGTTGTATGACTTTGTAAGGTCTTGTCTGAATAATTAATAAAATGGCTGCATCCTTTTCTAAAAGTAAAATAAAATACATTGTACAATGATGTAAATAAGCCGAACGAAACGAACAAGGTAACAACAGGAGCGCGATTTAGTTCAGTGCGAACTGCGAAACACACACATGCACTCACAATGAACGAAGGAGATGTGCAATGAGTTAAACAAGTGCTAGATGTCCATGGGAAGCTTCGGCGCAGTAGCCAGCGACACCCCAAACAACTGCCCCAAATATATACAGATCATACTACATGCTACACACATTAAAGTAAGCAAGTTCCGTTAGCCAAGTGACCAACTTGGCATTTTAGGCTTTTAGCTCGTCTAATCATTGGTTTGCTTGCTAGTTATGGTCATAAGATCACTGAGAAGAATGAAGGTTTCTCAAGTCATTATATCTGAAAGTATATTGTTTTATCCCCAGATCGATGTTCAATCATCAAGCGCATCCTTGACGGTCAGCCTTACTCATTTAACTGAAAACCAGAAGAATCAGCAAGTTCAAATACACTACATTACACTCCACTCTACTCCAGTCCAAATACCAAAATAAACCGAACCCTTTGGTTTTTTGTGTGCATGGGCCAAACCTAGCTAGCCAGGTACTAGTAGTGTATGCCCAGCTCTTTTGGCGACCGGCGATCTTTCAAATATTTCACACGGCCTTGTTCTACATGAGCAAAGGTGTGGTGGAATCATCTGCATGTCTCACTCTCACTTGTACACCTGCTGCAACCCGCATCTAGCCTAGGCACCTACACAACGTACCAAATATTCTAGCCCTCACATCCATGTGATCTTTATGCTGAAAGAAAGGAGGAAGAGATGATGCTTTGGATTTGACCCACTGCTTCTCAAAAGGGACAGCCTAAGACAGTTTCCTTTAAGCCGCATAACATGAACGCATCATGCACTGATCTCTTTACCTCATATCCATACATGCCCCTTGTCTGAGAGACCCAAACCAAAGTTGCCATAATACATAAGTACTCTCTCTGTAAAGAAATATAAGAGTGTTTAGATCACTATTACGGACGGAGTATATTTTTCGAATTTGGGTCCTCTGTTCGTGTCCTCCTGCTCTTGTGTGCCTTTCCAAAAGGCAGACAAAAAGCACAAAGCGACATTCAAAATACCCTGAAGCAGAAACACTTTGTGCAGTACTGAACAAAGCCAAAAGATGAGCTCCTAGTTGTCACAGCGCAATGGACGGGAGCCTTGCCTTACATTACTTAGCAGTTAGCACTGCAATCATTTGCCCCAAGCTCTGTGTTTGCTAAGTAACAAGAGATCCACACACGATGAAGACGGACGAGACCCATAGGTACAGAGCGGTTTGATGAGGCTAGCCGCAGTAATGTATACTAGCAGTAGAATATACATTGATCCCGTTTCAGTGACCTGGATCCAAGCCATGGACGTATATACTAGTATTAATTTTCTCTCTGTTTGGATTCTGAGAGGCTTGTACGTATATACTGCCACTACCACACCACATGATATACACCAGCGGACCAGCCTCGCCAAGCTGTTGAGGCTAGACTGGTAGAGGGAGGGGGGATCCACTCTACTGTGGCCATCTCATCTCAGCCATGTGAGTGATGGATTCACAGAGGCGTTAACTATTCATTCATCACTTGGCCCTCGTAGCCAAGGCCAAGTGCGCACAAGACAGCTGTGCTGTGCTCACTTCAGTTCACGGCAACTGCGGCCAGCCAAGTTGCGTATAGCTGCCAGCACCGCCGCATCGGAACGAGTAGCCTCCCGATCCTACCTCGCTCTGAAACTCATTACCAACGTCTCGCTGGCAGTGGAAACTGCTGAACCGTAGTGGACGACGGAGTTGGTCGTGGTCCCTCGGCCCGGCACAGCCGCGTGTCTCCGTGGATGGATGGATGGATCGGTCGCGCTTGCACATGTGATCCTCCAATAGGAAACTCGAGCCAGCGCCGGGTCGACGGATGGATGGATCGATCTCGCCAGCGCCAATGGACGGACGACACCCTCCGCTAAGCGAATAAATGCGGAATCAGGAGACCGCAACCCGATCACCTGCTTTGCCATGCCCAGCCCAACAGTGGTATGTCGCTCTCCGGGCACGGGGAAGCCGAGGCCCGGCCCAACGGAGCAGTGTTATGTCTCGACTCTCGACTCTCGTCCCCGTAGGCAGGGGGCACGGCCGCTACAGTACGCCCTCGTGTCTACGGACAACGGTACGGGTGATTCTACTGTGAATCTGCAGTCTACTGGCGGTCTTATCATAGCCTCGCTAGTCTGTAGTAGCCTGCGCCATGGAATGGAAGGGACGGGCGGATCGACCGGTGGCGGACAAGAGCCAAGCGTCGACCGCCTACGGACAGTAGCCTACTGTCGAGATTGCACAGTTCCCACTGCAAGTTGTAGCGCCCTTGTTGCATGTCGCGGCGCACTTGTGTGTAGGACGTTTGTTTTGTTGTAGGTTGCACTGCTTGCCTTACCTTGCCTTGCATGTGCACCGACCGATCTCCGGGAAGGCTGGGGCTCCAAGGACGGTGGTGACGCGGCAGGGTTTTTGCCCAGCTGCTTCTTGTCTGCACGTTGTTGCGTCAGAATTTCCGTGTCGCGTTTCGGCGTTTTTTTTCTTCAGTTTTGGAACTTCGGCCTAAATTTATTTTGAGAAGAAGAAACGGCAATTTTCTTAGTCAACAATGCGAGAAAATTCTCAGGACGAGCCCATTTGTCCTTCTTTAACTCTTAAGGCTTGAAGCACCATGATAAAACAAAAACCAAGCGGTCGCTACTGCTCAACGCCTACTTGCTCGCTCGAACAAAAAACAGAAATCCAAAAGAACGCAAAAAAAAAATTCAAAAAAAGTTTGCAAATTCAGGAAAGGTCATGCATTAGATTTTTATAAAAGTTCATGAATTCGAAAAGGTTCATACTTTCAAAAAAAATTGGTTTCACAAAGATGGAAAAAGTTTTTCAACTTTGAAAAGTGTTCAAAAATTTGAATAAAAGTTCACTGTTTTCAAGAAAGGTCCGCCGATCTTTAAATATGTCATTGATTTTTCAAAAGTTTAGGAATTCTGTAAACAATCCACAAATTTTTAAGAAATCAAATCGATTGTGAATTTTTTATTGGTTATTAAAAAATGCAACAGTTTTTAAAAATGTTCGTCAATTTTTTTAAATGACAAATTTTAAAAACATTCATATATTTTTAGAAAAAAATGATAAATTTTGAAAAAACCCATGAAATTGAAAAGACTTCTTCGATTTTCAAAAAAGAGTTCATCGCTTTTTTAACTTTAATTGAATTTAAAAAAATGCATGCATTTTGAGCATAAGAAAAGAAAAGGAAAATGTAAAATAATGCAGAATAAAGAAAAGAAATAGGAAACAAAAACAAGACCAATCAAGGTAAAACCAAAATAAGAAAATCAGGCTGGGAAGCTTCTACAAGCTTCCAAAAACCTGGAAAAGGTCTCTCCTGTTGAACCTTAGATGGGCCAGCCCAGGTAAAGAGCGCCTTCAGCGCCAACTAACGAAATGCACGTTAACAGGCGCTGAAGGCGCCGAATAGGAAATGCTTAGTTTTAGTCCAGAGAGCTAAAACAATTGTTTATGCATAGCAAGGGAGCTAGGAGTAGGTTTTCATGAACGACGCAGCAACAGCCGCCGCCGCCCATGATCTTTGGTCCCCTCGCCTCCTGCTGCTATCTTGGTGCTGCGAGACGGGGGGACACCGCATCTTCAAGATTTTTATGTTCTTCGTCAAGGTCTAGTGATCTTTGTATTTTGTGAGAATAAAAATACTTTTTTTATTGTGCCATGAGGTTAGAGTTTTCTGTCCTCACAGATCTGATTATACGGACAATAGGAGTTTATGTTGGTGTATAAAGCTTTTTTAGTTGGTTTGATTCTTTGTGGAGGTTGAAATGTTTCATCAACACCATTGTGAAGATATTGTCATTCGACGGCCTGCACTTCTAGTGGATCATCCCCGACCCAAGTATGTTCATCGATCAAGACTTATTATCTTTTCAAATGGGGACTCAAGGCGCTTTCAAAAAATATTATTGGTAATGTTCGTCCAAGTGAAAGAGGGACAACATCGTTGCCCCAGTCAAATTGCATCCATTTTACCAAAGTCTTTGGAATTTCTTCTAACAGAGATTGATACTGAGAAGAAGGTGTTTCCAAGAGATTTCATTATAATTCTTAGTGTTAAGAATTACTTTGTATTTCTTGGATCGTAGATCTAAATCAGTGTACTTGTAATTATTATGAGTATGAACAAAATTACTACCGGATTTCATCTCCATTGGTTTTGGAAAGTTTCTAGAACCTTCCCAGGTTGTTTGGTTTTTTATGTTCAATTTTTTTCTTTCTTGCTTTTTTTTTCATTTTCTTCTGTTATTTTATCTTACTTTACAATTTGAGAATCTTTTAAATTTTTGAGCATTTTTTGAAATCATATGAACATTTTGAAAAATACATGAACAACTTTTTGTATCGCAAAGGTTTTTTTTAAAATTCGTGAACATTTTTTAAATTACGGAAATTTTTCGAAATTTGAGGAATTTTGTTGGAACACCAGAATAATTGTTTTGAGCGGCGAATTTTTATTTGAAATTCAGGAACATTTTTTTTGTTTTTAATGCAATTTATTTTTGAGTTCATGAATACTTTATGAATCGGTGTCCATTTTTTGAATTGTTTTTTTTTGAAATTTGGGAACAATATTCAAAATTGCTGAACATTATTTAATCTTGTGAATATGTTTTTATAAAATCATGAACATGTTTTAGAAATTCTTGAATATGTGTACATTTTTTGAAATAGACGAACGTTTTTTGAATCCATGAGGATTTATAATTTTTTAATATGCAAATATTTTTAAAAATCACGAACACTTTAGTATTTCCTGATAATTTTTGAACACCATGAACGTTTTTATGAATTCATCGAATGTTTTTTTAATCCATGAGTATTTATCCATTTTTTGAATATTCGAATATTTTTTTAAATTACGAACATTTTAGGATTTCCTCAACATTTTTCAAAAATATGAATGTTTTTATGAATTCGAGAAAATTTTATAATGTACACTTTGTTTTTTAAAATTCACAATTTGGTTTGAAATTCAGATATTTTTTTAATCCTGTATTATTTTTAATTTTTTAGGGGACTGTATTAATTTTAAATGAAAACACAAAAAAGTCTAAATCTTTTTGAGACAAAAAGAAAGAAAGGTGGTCATACCGCCCCGTACATGGGTTGGCCGAAAAGGTCACAGGGCAGCTGGGCATGTGTGTTTGCTCGATCCATAGCGCGTTGATTGCCAACGAGAGAGCTATGTCTCGCATCATGCGAGTTGAGGGGCTATAGTATTGGGCAGGCCCGTTACGCGCGCCGTGCAGAATTAAATACAGGGAAGAAAAACGAGGAGAACCCAGCGATTGAACCCTGGTATCTGGGATGATGCACATGGCTCCTCCTGGCCACTCGGTTTGCGTCGGGTTCTAAGGTTGCTGGGCGCAACCATACTTGAGGCGAAAAGATCTTGTTTTCATTGTATTTTCTGTTTTATTTATGTTTTCTTATCTCTAGTTTTCCCCATTTTTTTCTATTTTATTGGGTTTTCTGTTCTTTATTTTTAGTTGTCTTCCCTCGACTTTCTTCATATTTCTCAGTTTTCACTGTGTTTTTTGTTTTCTTTATTTTTTTCTTTGATTTTTCTTCCTTTCTTTCTTTCTTTATTCTTTCTTTCTTTCTTTCTTTATTTCTTTCTTTCTTTCTTTCTTGTTTTTTTACTGGTTTTCTTCAAATATCAGATTAACATATTTTAAATACAAGATCAACAATATATCTATACACTTTCAAGAATTTTTTTGAAATTCTTTATTAAATTTTTTCAAACACAAGTTTAATATTTTTATAATATATGGTGTATATTTTTCATATACACATTTAACTTTTTTGAAATTATTGATTAACATTTCAAATACTTATTTATCATTTTTCTCAAATGCTTTATTAAAACTTTATATACATGATAAAAGAAATTCCACATTTTTTAATACATGGTTAATATTTTTTATACGCATTTAATAATTTTCAAACACTTGATTAACATGTTTTAAATACTTTTCAACATTTTTTCAAATGCTTGATTAACATTTTTATACACATGATAAAAATTACTCATTTTTTAAATACATGGTCTACATTTTTTGATACACATTTTTAAAATTCCCCAAATGCTTGTCAAATACTTGTTTAACATTTTTCTAAACCCTAAACAAATTTATTATTTTTTTATACACGGTCAACTTTTTTTGTATACACGTTTAACTTTTCCAAATGCTTAATTAACATTTTTGAATACTTGTTCAAGATTTTCTTCAAATGCTTGATTAACATTTTTCAAATACTCTCATCCAAAATATCCATATTTTTAGAAGAAAATATCATATATAAGTATATATGTTTATATATATGCCTCAAATAGATGTTAACCTCTAGAAAAAAATAGTGTTTGAATGTTTAAAAGTGTTTTAAGTAGCTCATAAAAAGCATTAATATATTTGGCCTCAGACAATAGAGAAAACAAATAAAAGACCAAAGGTGAAAAGGAAGGAAATACAAAATCAAAGAGAAAACAAAAACTATATAAAAAATAAAAAAAGAAATAAGAGGAAATAAAGAGATAATGAGGAAAAGGTTGAAACAAAATAGAAAAAAGAATCGACACAACATAAGAAAATTGAGGAAATAAAGCGTACGCGACCAATGCCAAAGATGCCGTAAGCAAGTGCGCCCCCCGCTTGCACTAGATGATATATATGGATTTTGCAGGACAGTTCGAGTGGGATATGGCAAACGAAAGTCTCCAAAGAGCTCATGGTTTTACCGAGGATATACTTATTTTAAAAGAAAAATATTTTTATATGGATATTTTAAAGGAAATGTCGTTATTGTATCAAGCTAATGCGGATTGATAAATTTATTCTTTGCCACTTCCATCTGGTGCTCGCCTCAGGAATTGACCTTCACTAGCAGCATGCTCGCCTTCTCGGTCACCACCTTCCCCATCACCTACCTTGGACTGCCGCTCTATCAGGAAAGTGCCAGCTTCTGTGTTGCTCCCGCTCGTTGACAAGTTGTCGAAGAAGCTCAGTTCGTGGAGGGCTTAGTTGCTTTCTCGCGGTGGGCCCTGATGCGGCATGCATGTGCACTTACTACTCCCCATGGCCCTATCTTCCCCAATCTTGTTATGAACCCATTCATATTTTATTATTCCATACACATGCATATACACATTTATACACACATTACGTTGATCACACAGTAAGCGTATTAGGTAATCAAACAAAATGTCGCAAGGAGATTAATACAGAAGTGCATGACATACATGTTTATGAAACAATTAAGTGTTTGACAAGTTCGAAAGGATTTAAGCTAGTGTAAATGTAAGCAATCAATGTGAACAACCGAGGGATGTCGTCTCGCTGTTCCTCTTTACATTATGCATCGAAAGGAAACAAATGAAAACAAGTTTGGCTTGTGCTTCTGATTCTGCTCCTAAGAGTCAAGGTTAAATTATCGTTTGGTTGCGGTGCTTCCATGTTCATCTTATTTTTTTTACCTCCCCTTGTTAGTGATTTTTCAGAGGTTCTTGTTTTAAATGAATTAAGTATTACTTTACTTTTGTTGCAAAACCTTGTGAATTGTGATGTTTGAGTGTTTGTTTAATATGTTGGGGGATTAGATGATTTGCCCCACTTTACAAGGGGTTAGATAATTTTCCACACAGTTGTCTCTAAATGGCCAGTGACCCCGACCCCACTCGTCAATCTTGGGGGGGGGGGGGGGATTATCAAATTGAGAAGTAAAGTGTGGGTTATGATTTAATTTCTCTTGATATGCCACATGTCACAACATTTGCTTTTTTTTCATCTTCGTTATCTCTTCCGGCAATGTGATGACCTAGCGAACGACGATGGATTCAGTTCGGAAATATTTCATTGGCCAGTTAGATATTTATATGTTGTCGCAGGGCCTTGAGACAACTTGTCCAAGAGCTGAATGTTTCTTTTAGAAAGTATGATCCAGATATCGGCATAAAAAGCGACTATCACGTCTATCATCGAAACGTCGAGATAAGGGTAGGGTGTGCGTGTTTGTGTTTATAGGAGTGAGTCTATGCACGTATGTATGATTGCTTGCGTCTGTACTGTGTTAAAAAAATCGAAACGTTGAGATGGTTCTGGTGATCCCATCATCAAAAATCAAATGAAAATAATGTCTCAGGAGACTGCACGTGGGACCAGGTTCCGCACCGCCTTCAGTTTTTTGTTTGCACAAGGATACTCGATCGGCTGGGCGCACGCGTGACGTAACCGAGCGACCTTCGTTCCCATCTTATAAATTCCTGCACACCCGATGGGCAATCCTTCAACCAATCAACCAGACCCCCCTGATTCCGATCGAAAACATCGCCTCAATCCTCCGTCAAGGTATCCGTCATCTCGACCCCCCCCCCCCCCCCTCTGTCGGCTTTTTTTTCTCAGTTAGCCTCATGTTGAATTCCGTAGATCGATCTAGCATCCTATCCTTGTGATTAAACTGTCGATCGGTTATCTTGTTCTCTAGCTCTGATCGCACTGAACCATCTGTCGTAGATGAGTCGATATAGTGTTGTGCATCCATGTAGATTGCACTCGGATGCTGCTGTTTGTACGTTGATTGAACCAACTTGTCGGCCAGGATTGTCGTTTGCAGATTGGGTTTAATGTTTACCGTGTTTCCGTCTTTCTGATGAGTCTCATCTGTGCGTTGCTCTTCCAATGGTCAGTCCTGTTAGCACAATCTTCTTAGTCAATATTCTTTCACATCAGATCAAACCTTCCTGTTGCATGATCCCGTGGTTTCTCTCAGTAGCTGTCGAATATTGACTACATATTTTCTGTTTTGTCTTGAAAAGATTTAAACTGCGTCCTTACGATTTACATGACTGAATTATATTTTGAAGCACTTGACTTCAATATTCTATACATGTATTTGGTGACTTAATACTGAATTGCAAATTCCAATGATGCAGATGCAGATCTTCGTGAAGACCCTCACCGGCAAGACTATCACCCTTGAGGTGGAGTCCTCTGACACCATTGACAATGTTAAGGCAAAGATCCAGGACAAGGAGGGCATCCCGCCAGACCAGCAGCGCCTGATCTTCGCTGGCAAGCAGCTCGAGGACGGCCGCACGCTCACCGATTACAACATTCAGAAGGAGTCCACTCTGCACTTGGTGCTCCGCCTCCGTGGTGGCCAGTGAGTCGTTTGGAAGGTGGTAGTCGTCTCTATGTTTATGTACGCGTCGTGTCATCGTGTGTTACTGCTGTCAGTGTCTTAGTCCCATTTTTTTGTCCCATATTTTGTGTATGAACATCTGCTGCTGTAATAGTAGCGTGGCCTCTGTTTTGTTTGAAGTGGCAGTGTAGAACTTAATCTTCTCACTCTGTGATTGTGGTTTTCAAATCCGTCGGCGCCAATATGGTATGCTAACGATTTAGCAAATGATCGGAGGTTCAGATGGTAACTATCGTTGCTGAATCTGGTGGTCCAGGGTACTTCTTGGGATCCTTGTGGAGGGACTAAGAGCATCTCCAACAGCTCCCATAAACCTAGAATTTCTGCTGCCGTTTGTGTAAATAATGCACGGTTGCGCAGTTTAAAAATCGTGATGCCGAAGATTGAGCAGAAAAGGTGTAGCAACATAGACCACTTGTAGCAACACCGTGATCCCCGCGCTGCCTCCCTCGGCGGCGTGGGGAAACCGTAGCTGGGCCGCCGCGTCCCCTCCCCACCTCGCCCAATCTCCTCGCAATCACCGAGGAGCGGCAGGCGAAGTCGCACCGGCTCCTCTGTGCCGCCTCCACCCCTTTTCCGACTTCGCCGACGCGTCCTCCCCCTCCCCACCTTTCGCGCCAGATCCACCTACGCCAGCACCCCTGCTGCTGCTGGCACCGGATCCCGGGAGGACGGGGCCGGGGCATCTTGGCCGGGATGGCCGGCCATAGGGGCGCCGCGGTGGCGCTCTTTCGCCCCATGGGCTGCGGCCATGGCTCCGGGGGCGGTGGTTCATCTCGGTGGTTGCCCGGCGGCAACCGCCTCCTGCAACGCGTTGGCCGAGTGTGTGGCACGCCTGCGATCTCCCTTCACCCTCCCCATACCCTGCAGGCGCGGCTTCGGCCCTAGCGGCCATGGACCTGTGCCCTCCTTCGGTGTCCATGGTTGGCCGGAGCGGCTACACATCCAGTGCTCGCCGCGACCGTGCTGCGTCTACTTCCGGCTCATCCGGCTTGCCGGTGTCTCGGCAGCTCCTCAAACGCCACTCAAGGCGTCCGTGGTTGGCTGACATCCACCCTGGTGCGGCTTCGACTCTGGCGTGCCTATGGAGTTGTGCCCCTTTCAGCTCCTTCGGCTCGCCGGGCGTCCCTACAACTCCGATCCTGGCAGCCCAGATCTGCGCTCCTCTCCGGATCTTGGCTCGTTCGGGTCTTCGGCCACCTTCGCACCCTCCATTCTTCCGCCGGACTGCCCAACCCCACCGACCTCATGCTCCGTCCGCCCTTCCGCACGTTCGCTAGCTCGTTCTTCCGGCAACGCCCGATGCCTCCTTCGACGACAGCATTGGTCCCCTTCCTGCGATGGCGGTTCCGACCTCTGACCCGACTTCCTCCTCCTCGACTATTGCTTCGACGGTTTAGGACTGCTCAGACCCAGCCAGAGAGAAATCCTTGCTCGACCTTTTGATGCTGGTAGCGGCGACACCTGTGGGCACCGTTTCCTTCTTGGAGGCGCTGTCATGGCCGCTTTTCGTGCCCCTCTTTGAGCATCAAGGGAAACCCTAGGTCCTGCTTTGTGATCGGACGGCGACAGTGCCCCGGCATCGTTCCCCTTCATGAAGGCTTCATCTTGTGTTCTCACGGTGTCCTCGACAGTAGTTCTGATGATGTTTGTTGTCTTGTTGGTTTGGTTTGGGCTGCGTTCCATGGTGGCGAGTTTGGTGTGTTACTTTTCTGTTTGGGCCAAGCACCCCATGTCCGTCTTGTTAGGGCATGTCTCTCTCTAAGTAGTTTTGGTGACTGATGATAATACTTTTGCATACTAATTGTGTGCATTGAGCGTTTCAGATATTCATTCATTGGCACAAGACGATTGTCGGTGTCAAAACCGGCGGATCTCGGGTAGGGGGTCCTGAACTGTGCGTCTAAGGCGGATGGTAACAGGAGGCAGGGGACACGATGTTTTACCCAGGTTCGGGCCCTCTTGATGGAGGTAAAACCCTACGTCCTGCTTGATTAATATTGATGATATGGGTAGTACAAGAGTAGATCTACCACGAGATCAGAGAGGCTAAACCCTAGAAGCTAGCCTATGGTATGATTGTATGTTGTCCTACGGACTAAAACCCTCCGGTTTATATAGACACCAGAGGGGGCTAGGGTTACACAAGGTCGGTTACAAAGGAGGAGATATACATATCCGTATTTCCTAGCTTGCCTTCCACGCCAAGTAGAGTCCCATCCGGACACGAGACGGAGTCTTCAATCTTGTATCTTCATAGTCCAACAGTCCGGCCAAAGGATATAATCCTGCTGTCCGGAGACCCCCTAATCCAGGACTCCCTCAGTAGCCCCCGAACCAGACTTCAATGACGATGAGTCCGGCGCGCAGTGTTGTCTTCGGCATTGCAAGGCGGGTTCTTCTCCAATTTTCAAGTGTTTGTAAGCAGTGTCTGGATCCATAAATGTTGAACCTCTTGGCTTCTGTGCCCAATAAGGGCTATCTCCCATGCGTCGAATGAATACAAGGCGCCAGGGCATTTTTACATTTGCCCCCCTAGCTAGATAAATAAATTGTCTATTAAAGGGATGGGGATCCTTAGATCCAATCCATGCCATCTTCTCCCAGCGAGAATCCATCAGAGCGCATTTCGGGAAGATCCATTCCAGCATGGCCGACCTCCGTAGCTCCTCCTCCCGCCCCCGTAGCCCTAAGCCCCGTGATTGGGAGAGGTGTTCAGTCCCGCACAGTCGATTAGTAAGGGATTTCTCCCTCCGGCGTATATGGTGCCCGTTCGAGCCGGGCTTGCCACCTACAATGGCGGGGAGCAAGCGGAGAGCTTTCGCGGTCCCTCTATGGGGGAACAGGTCTGCCTTGTTCCTTATTTACTAAGGGGACTCGGATTTCCAATTCATCCGTTCCTCCGCGGGCTCCTGGAGTTCTACGACCTCCAATTACACAATTTCACCCCTGCCTCCCTTCTACACATCGCCGGCTATGTTGCTCTCTGCGAGTTGTTCCTGGGCTGCGAGGCTCACTTTAAGCTGTGGAAGAGGCTATTTTGCCTCGTCCCTCGCACACAGAGGGGGTCATTTTATCAAGTGGGCAGAGCCGAAATATGGCGCATCACCGATACCGGATACCTGTCCGGTACCCCGAAGAAGTCGTCCGAAGACTGGCCTTCAGAATGGTTTTATATGGAGGACGTTCCCCTTCCGGACCCTGTTCGGCGGGGTCTTCCTGAGTTCAACAATGCTCCTCTGAAGAAACGCCGAAGCTGGCGCCCACGGAGCCCCCAGGTGGAAGACAATGGATAAGTCCTCTATCTGATGAACCGGATTAAAGCACTGGCTCGATCAGGATTGACAGTAATCGAAGTTATGTCGATTTGCATAATGCGGAAAGTGCAACCACTTCAATATCGTGGGCACCCCTTGTGGTGTTATAACGGGGCGGATGACGCCACCCGCTGCGGGCATAAGGGTCTGGACAATGCTGCCGCTCTAGCGAAAATTCTGTCCGAACTGTTCAAGGTGAGGAAGAGGAGTTCACCCGCATCAAGCCACGGGATGGATTCTCCATGTACAATCCTCCAAGCTGGGTAAGTTATATCTCCCTGCTCCCAGTTTTCCCGCATTCTTTGTCGTAAGTATTCACCTTGCCACTTTGCGGCAGGAACTGCGAAAAGCCATAAAGGAGGTCAGCAACCCTTCTCCACAACCAGAGGACCCTGATAGGGCCCTCGACTCCAGACTTGAAGAAGATTCGGTTATATTCGTGGAGCTGATAGACCGGTAGTTCTATCAGTTAAGCTGCGACGATGCCATGGTGTCCATTACGACCGACTATCCCGGACTCCTCCCTGCATCGCAAGTAAGGAAAACCAAAAATCCCAACTCCAAAACTAGGATCCCCTTTTAGGCACTTCACCCACCATATACACATGCCATCTTTTACAGGGAAGGCATTCGGGACGCCCTGCCGAACCCGCAGCAACTCGCCAACAAGAGGCACCGAGGCTGGGTAGGCCAAAAAGGAAGGCGGCCAGGACGGAGATGCCGACGCAAAGGTATAAGAAAAACCCCGCTCCGTGGTTGTCGTCTTTCTCGAAATGTAATGACGCCCGTGTTTCTTTAACAGAAAAAAAGCTCGCCGGAATATGTCCGGCGATGTTTCCAATCACGCTTCCACCAGTCGGGCGCCAGGACCGGACATGGAGGCAGAAGCCGATATGGGGGAGGCGCCGGATAATCCCCCTACAGAGGATGCAGATAGATTATCCGCTACAAACTCAAAAGTGGAAAGCGCCATGAATCATAGGCGCCGCCGGGCCGTACTCCGTGACACTTGTTTCTCACCACAGGCGTTTGACGCCTTCAATTCTGGAGAGGCGTACCTCCGTGCTGCTCAAGATGGTCTAGCCAGAGCCACAGATCAGTATGTAAAGGATGTACGGGTGAGTAAATCTGACGATTTATATGTATCAGTAGCCCCTGAGACTTGAAACAGTTAGCAGAACTGATTTAAGGATCATCTCCATTGTGCAGGTTCTTACAGAGAAGAATACTAGGCTGTCACAGGAGCTAGAGGAATGCAAGACCCAACTACGGGCTGCTGTGGCCGCCTTGCAGGAATTGAAAAAGTCACCTGCTGGTAACATTTACTTTAAAGAATGATGGTTACCATATAACATGCGGCATGGCTGCAAATCTAACAACCGATGTTGCAGATGAATCCGGAGAGAATCCGGAGAACCAGCATGTTATGCGACAGCTAGAGGCTGGCAAACGCATGCTGACTGAGGTTAGGCGGGAGAAAAACAATCTCCAAGACGCCAATATTAAGCTGAACGTGGAACTAAAAGACGTTCGGGGCCAGCTTGCGTTCTCCAAGAAGGAGAATAAGCGGCTTCGGCGCGGCATTTTCAGTAAGTGCTTGAACGAATCCTTTTAAAGGAGTTCGGCGAAGAAGCCGACTAACAGCATTATGTTTGTAGGTATGCTGACGGGTCGTCCCGCGGAGGAAATTCCCGGGTCTGCAGGTGATCTTCTGTCCGAGCTGTCACATCTGTATGAACAAGTTCGGCAGGTGATGTAGGGTGTTGCCCAGGCCGTGTGGCCGTCCGTCTCCCTGCCAGAGGGCGTTGCCGAGCTTGCGGAGAAGCTCAAGGGAGCATGGCGGCGCTTCCGATTATGAAAGATATCAGCCTGCCGACAGGGTGCCAGAGAAGCCTGGGCCATGGTGAAGACGCGGTATACCAAGGAAGACCCAAATCACATGGCCGAGGTCGGACCTGTGGGGCCCGACGGGAAAGAGATCCCCGTTAGCTTAGTTTATGGGCAAGTAGAATTAGCCGCAATGTATTCTCAACAGGATTGTAAGCTAGACCGCCTGTTGGATGGTATACAAGAGGAATTTAGTCAGTCTGCATGACTATGTAATTAAAGTGACATGTATAATGCCTTCTAGCCAGATTGTAGATCATCTGTCGTTGCGGACCTTTTTCGCTTCAACCTCCGGGACCAATAGTCCGGAGTGTATCCGAATATCCGCTCAGTTATATAAGAACCGGGGTATGCGTGGAGACCAGGCGTAGGGGTCATTAGTGCTTTATCAGACAAGTGCCCAACTAGTTATGTTATATTACATGGGTAGTAAGAAACATCTTCCAGAGAGAATAGTTCCGTTAAGGGTTCCTTTCCCTGGGTAAGCATGCCCTAAAGTGCATGTCCGGACTGCGATAGGAAACGCAGGAAAAACATCTGGGGGCAGATATGGACAATAAATAAAAATCATCTTTTGTTCACCGACCGAATATTCCCTTAAGAACGCTAGCTTTCGGCTTCACCCAGTCTGAGGTACACATCCGGCTGACCCGACAGTAACAATCGTAGAGGTGCTCCCCTTATGCCCTAGCCGAATTAACGGGAACGTAGGGCATAAATACAAGAGCCAGGTAACCCAGCTTGGACAAAACTTAAGTCATATCGATGCATATAATGGTGAAAAAAGGTACATGCGGAAGTATAACACATGTGTGGGGCATGAGGCCCAGATAAATAATTTAAGCTTCTATGAAAGAAGCCCCCAGGTATGAAGAGTGCGGCTAGCGCATCTGTAATGTGCAAGCGAGGCACAAGGTGACCCTTGAGGGCCTAGAGAAATAACAAAAGAAAGAAAGAAAGAGAGACAAGACAGATAATGTATATGCAGAAAATGGACAAAGGGAGGGGACTAACATAGAGTCCGGTGCTAGGCATAGAATCTTCGGAGCCTGGCCACGTTCCATGGGTTCGGCTCGAGTCGACTAGTCGATGCATCCCGCAGTCGGTACGCTCCACCGGTCAGAACTTGGTCAATAATGAAGGGACCTTCCCATTTGGGCTCGAGCTTGTTCTTTTTCTTATCCGGCAGGCATAGAACTAGGTCGCCAACGTTATAAGTTTTGGCCCGTACTTCTCTGCTTTGGTATCTGCGAGCCTGTTGCTGATAAAATGCGGAACGGGCTTTGGGTACATCGTGCTCCTCCTCCAGGGTGTCCAAACTGTCTTGCTGATCGAGCTCGGCTTCTCTTTCTTTGTACATGCGCACTCGAGGTGAGTCATGAATTATGTCACAGGGCAAGACTGCCTATGCGCCGTACACCATAAAGAAGGGTGTATATCTGGTACTACGATTCGGCATGGTCCGCAGCCCCCAGAGTACGGAGTCGAGCTCCTCTACCCAGTGCGTGTTAGACTCCGCTAAGGAGCGCACTAATCTGGGTTTAATGCCGCTCATTATAAGACCGTTTGCTCACTCGACTTGACCGTTGGTTTGTGGGTGATAGACCGAAGCATAATCGAGCTTGAAGCCCATTTTGTTGCACCAGAGTTTTACCTCGTCGGCCGTGAAGTTCGTGCCATTATCAGTGATGATGCTGTGGGCGACGCCATAACGGTGTACAACCCCGGATATGAAGTCCATCACCGGTCTGGATTCGGCTATTTTAACAGATTTGGCCTCTATCCATTTGGTGAATTTATCCACCATGACCAATAAGTATTTTTTCTGGTGGGTTCCCCCTTTAAGGGGTCCAACCATGTCAAGCCCCCAGACCGCAAAGGGCCATGTAATGGGGATTGTTTGGAGGGCGGTGGGTGGCATGTGGCTTTGATTTGCAAAGAGCTGGCAACTGGCGCAGCGTTGGACCAAGTCCTGTGCATATGCCCGGGCCGTTGGCCAATAGAATCCTGTACGGAAGGCCTTGCTTATAAGAGCCCGGGCTGCGGCGTGATGACCGCCGAGTCCGGCGTGAATTTCTGCCAAAAGATTCCGCCCTTCCTCTTCGGAGATGCACCTTTGAAGGACTCCGGTAGTGCTTTTCTTGTACAATTCTCCCTCATGGACCCTGTAGGCCTTGGATCGCCGCACTATGCAGCGTGCCTCATTTTGGTCCTCCGAAAGTTCCTGTCTAGTTAGGTAGGCCAGGAATGGTTCTGTCCACAGGGCAATAATGGCCATTATTTTGTGGGCTGAAGGTGTTATTTTGGTGGCAGAGCCTCCGATTGTATCAGAGAGTTCAGTATCGGGTATTTTGGCCGGGTCCAGACTGTTGTTACCGGTGTCCCCTTCCCATGCTACGGATGGCTTGAACAGCCTTTCCAAAAATATGTTAGGGGGGACCGCATCACGTTTTGCACCGATGCGGGCGAGGATATACGCCGCCTGATTGTTTTCCCAAGCCACATGGTGAAATTCGAGCCCCTCGAACCGAGCTGACATTTTTAGGACAACGTTTCGATAGGCCGCCATTTTCGGATCCTTGGCATCAAAGTCTCCATTTATTTGGGATATTGCGAGGTTTGAATCCCCACGCACCTCCAGGCGTTGAATGCCCATGGAGATTGCCATCCGAAGACCATGCAACAGAGCTTCATATTCGGCTGCATTGTTGGAGTCTGTATACAATATTTGCAATACGTACGGAACAGTATCTCTGGTTGGGGACATAGAACGACGCCAGCCCCTAGACCAGCCAGCATTCTAGAACCGTCGAAGTGCATGATCCAATTGGAATATGCGCCGTACTCTTTAGGGAGTTCGGCCTCCGTCCATTCGGCGACGAGGTCGGCCAATACTTGCGACTTAATGGCTCGTCGAGGTTTGTATGTTATGTCGAACGGGAGGAGCTCAATGGCCCATTTGGCAATCCGGCTCGTAGCGTCGCGGTTGTTTATAATATCATTAAGTGGCACTTCTGAGGCTACTGTAATCGAACACTCTTGAAAGTAGTGTCGCAGCTTCCGCGATGCCATGAATACCGCATATGCTATCTTTTGGTAATGCGGGTACCGTGATTTGCATGGAGTGAGGACAGTGGATACATAGTATACCGACTTTTGAAGAGGGAATTTATGTCCATCCGCTTCCCATTCGACAACGAGCACCACGCTTACAACTTGATGAGTTGCTGCAATGTACAACAACATTGGTTCGCCGATGTTTGGCGCGACCAGGATTGGGTTGGTTGCCAAGATGGCCTTTATTTCTTCCAATCCGGCTGTGGCCGCGTCCGTCCACTCGAAGTGTTCGGTGCACCGAAGGAGGCGATAAAGGGGTAAAGCCTTTCTCCTAAGCGGGAGATAAAGTGGCTTAGAGCCGCCACGCATCCAGTTAACTTCTGGATTTGTTTGAGGTCTGTTGGGGTAGCCAACTGTGACAAAGCTCGGATTTTGGCCAGATTAGCTTCAATACCTCTACTAGAGACAATGAAACCCAGGAGCTTTCCGGCTGGTACGCCGAAAATGCATTTTTCCGGATTGAGCTTGATGTCATATGTTCGGAGGTTGTCGAATGTGAGCCTCAAGTCATCTATCAAAGAGTCGACGTGTTTGGTTTTGACGACCACATCGTCTACGTATGCCTCTACTATTTTGCCGATTTGTTTCTCCAAACATGTCTGAATCATGCGCTGATATGTTGCACCAGCATTTTTGAGCCCAAAAGGCATTGTTTTAAAACAAAAGGGACCGTATGGTGTGATGAATGCCGTTGCGGCTTGGTCGGACTCTGCCATCTTGATTTGGTGGTAACCGGAGTATGCGTCGAGGAAACACAATGACTCATGTCCTGCGGTAGCATCAATGATTTGATCGATGCGTGGGAGGGGGAAGGGATCCTTTGGGCAAGCTTTATTGTGGTCTTTGAAATCGACACAAAGGCGCCAGGATTTGTCCTTCTTTGGTACCATCACCAGGTTTGCTAGCCAGTCCGGGTGTTTTATTTCTCTGATGAATCCGGCCTCCAATAACTTGGCTAGTTCCTCTCCCATGGCCTGTCTCTTAGGTTCGGAAAAATGCCGAAGAGCTTGCTTGACCGGCTTGAATCCCTTTAGGATATTGAGGCTATGCTCGGCCAGCCTGCATGGGATTCCTGGCATGTCTGAGGGATGCCAGGCGAATATGTCCCAGTTCTCGCGCAGGAACTCTCGTAGTGCGGTGTCCACGGCGGGGTTTAACTGTGCCCCGATGGAGGCTGTTTTTGTAGGGTCCGTTGGGTGGACTTGGAATTTGACTATTTCATCCGCTGGTTTAAAAGAGGTGGACTTGGATCTCTTGTCGAGTATCACGTCATCCCCGTCCACTGTGGAGCGTAGCGTGGTTAATTCCTCGGCCGAGAGGGCTTCGGATAGTGCCTCGAGGGCCAATGCAGCTGTTTTGTTTTTGGCACGGAGTGCTATGTCCGGATCGCTGGCGAGAGTGATGATTCTGTTGGTCCCGGGCATTTTGAGCTTCATGTATCCGTAATGGGGTACGACTTGGAAGATTGTGAACGCCTCCCGTCCTAAAAGAGCGTGATAACCACTGCTGAACGGGGCCACTTGGAATGTAATTTCTTCGGACCTGTAATTACCCGGTGTGCCGAATACCACATATAGTGTGATTTTCCCAGCACAACGTGCTTCCCGACTGGGGATGATTCCTCTAGAGGTTGTGCTACTTTGCTCAATGCGGTTCTAGTCTATTTCCATTTTTTGAAGAGTTTCCTCATAGATGAGGTTTAATCCGCTGCCACCGTCCATGAGTACTTTGGTGAGTCGAAAGCCGTCCACGATTGGACTAAGGACCAGTGTGGCTGGTGCTTGGGTTGTTCGGAATTTAGGCTCGTCACTGGCATTGAAGGTAATAGCCGTGTCACTCCATGGATTTATTGCTGCTACGTGGCAGATTTCAGCCATGCCGCGGAGTGTTCGCTTGCGCCTATTGTTTGACGCGAAGGTCTCAAAGACTGTTAACACTGTATTGTTATCCACGGGATGGTGCTCTGTGGTATTTGGGAGAAGAAGATCCTCGCCACTTTTGGCCACCTGCCGGAGTATCCAACATGCTCTAAGGCTGTGCGTTGGTATTGTATCCGCTGTACTATGAATTTTGCAGGGTCCATTGAGCCATCCCTCCAGTACGGTTCCATACCCTATAGAGGGTTTTTGCTTTTTGGTAGTTGACCCGGGTGTATTGTGATAATGCACCCTTTTATTTTGGACTAGGTTTGTATTCAGGGCCGGATTATCCCAAAAGTTTGTTTTGGTTTTCTAGGCACTTTTCATCGCACAGTACTTTCGTACTATGGACGCCAAGTCAGCGAAGCATGTTATCTCACAGTGATTTATGGCGTTAAGGATTCCCTTGTCCGTGTAATTATTGCAGAAAAATAGGATTGTGTCTTCCTCGCGACAGTCCTTAACATTGTTAATCGCAAGGAGGAATCTGGCCCAATAGTGATGTACTGTTTCCTGGGGCTCTTGCCTGATGTGGGAAAGACCGCTTATGTTTGGGTGGGTGGGTGGAATTGAATCCGAACCCTTACCCGATCTAGGATCCAGGGGCCGAGGAGTTTCCAATTTTGGAAGTTCCGGTTCCGTGGTGTTACCCAATAATCCTGGCCCGCCGCCTGACTCTAAGTTCAGGGATTGGATGTTGTCCTCCCACGAACGTGCGTCCGGCTCGGAGAGCTCGGGAATCCGGACATAGTTGGTCCTCAAAATAGAGGAAAGGTCGCCGCATTGTTCCTCCACCACTGCAATATGATGGGTGATCGATGGAGAGTTAATCTCCCTTTGATCAGGTTTAAGCCCAATCCGATCATAGTCCGTGGCGACTCCCAAGGCGGCGATCGATCCAAGAGCTCGTTTAAGGAGGCGAGCTCCATTGGATCCATCTGTTCGGGCGAGTGCCAATTTGACGTGGAGGCTGTTTTCGATGACCCGAGAAGTCATCGTCGGCGCGGCGGCCGAACAGGCGGTCATGATGAAACCGCCCATCCGGAGAGTTTGGCCGACAACCAAAGCTCCCCCAACAGTAGTACCGTCTTTAAATACGAGACGATACATCCTTCCTTCTGGCGACAGCGCAGAGGAACTCTCAATGAAAGCACCAATGTCGGTGTCAAAACCAGCGGATCTCGGGTAGGGGTCCCGAACTGTGCGTCTAAGGCGGATGGTAACAGGAGGCAGGGGACACGATGTTTTACCCAGGTTCGGGCCCTCTTGATGGAGGTAAAACCCTATGTCCTGCTTGATTAATATTGATGATATGGGTAGTACAAGAGTAGATCTACCACGAGATCAGAGAGGCAAAACCCTAGAAGCTAGCCTATGGTATGATCGTATGTTGTCCTACGGACTAAAACCCTCTGGTTTATATAGACACCAGAGGGGGCTAGGGTTACACAAGGTCGGTTACAAAGGAGGAGATATGCATATCCGTATTGCCTAGCTTGCCTTCCACGCCAAGTAGAGTCCCATCCGGACACGAGACGAAGTCTTCAATCTTGTATCTTCATAGTCCAACAGTCCGGCCAAAGGATATAATCCGGCTGTCCGGAGACCCCCTAATCCAGGACTCCCTCAACGATACTTTTCCCTCAGTGTTTAAGGAGAAGATAGTGTGTTTCCTTCGTTTCAGTTGTGGTGGTCTTGAGTCGTAGGAAACACCGTACTATCAAGAGGGGGTCCGTATCAAAAAGTTTAGGGTGGAATCAACACATACACGTATCCTTTGCACCCCAACTCTTTCCCGCATCTTTGGAGGATCCTTCGTTGTCTCGAAAGTGGGCTTGATAAGGATCCAGCGGTAGTACCGCAGCGCCGAGCGGTAGTACCGCCCAGTGCCACAGGTGGCAGTACCGCTGTTCATCAGCGGTAGTAACGCCCGGGGGCTCTCGGCTATAGTACCGCTTCGATGCCGTGCTATTACCGCCTTCATTCGAGAGAGTCGCTTCTCGTGTCAGGTTGTGCGGCAGTAGGAGCGGCAGTAGTGGCGGTAATACCGGCACGAGCGGTAGTACCGCCCCTACCACCGCTGCTAGTGCCGCCCGGGCTCTCTCTCTCGTTCCCCTTCTCCCTCTAAGGCCCATGCTCTCAGTCTTCATGGTAGTACCGCTGGGTCTCGCAGTAGTACCGCTGCCCCCAGTGGTAGTAGCTCTCTATGCGGGCTGAGGAGGGGATAACAGTTGGATTGGTTCCCCACTATAAAAGGAGGTCTTCTTGCCCAAGAAGACCTACCTCTTTTCCCCCAAGCTCCATTGTTGCTCCAAAGCTAATTTTCGCCCGATCTCTCTCCGTAGCCAATGAAACTTGTTGATTTTCTAGGGATTGGTTGAGAAGGCCGGGATCTACACTTCCACCAAGAGAAATTTGATTCCCCCCACTAATCCCTTGTGGATATTATTACTCTTGGGTGTTTGAGCACCGTAGACGGTTGAGGTCACCTCGGAGCCACATTCCATTGTGGTGAAGCTCCGTGGTATCGTTGGGAGCCTCCAATCAAGTTGTGGAGATAGCCCCAACCTTGTTTGTAAAGGTTCGGTCGCCGCCTTCAAGGGCACCACTAGTGGAATCACGGCATCTCGCATTGTGTGAGGGCGTGAGGAGAATATGGTGGCCCTAGTGGCTTCTTGGGGAGCATTGTGCCTCCACACTGCTCCAATGGAGACGTACTTCCCCCAAAGAGAAGGAACTTCGGTAACACATCCTCGTCTCCACCGGCTCCACTTGTGGTTATCTCTTCCCTTTACTTTGTGCAAGATTTTATTGTGTTGTATCCTTTGCTTGCACTTGTTGTTGTTGTTGGCTGCATCATATAGGTTGTTCTTCTAGTTGCACATATAGACAACCTATTGGTTGCTAAACCTAATTTGTTAAGAAAAGCTAAAAATTGGTAGTTGCCTATTCAACCATATTGATCCTTTCAATTGGTATCAGAGCCTCGTCTCTCTATTAAGGGTTTCACCACCCGAAGAGTATGGTTGACTCCGAGGAGGAAGTGCATGAGGCTGTGGAGTTGACTTCGATCACTCGAGATGACTTAAATGAAGCTATGGCCTCACTTAAGACGTCTATGATGACCGAAGTCAAGTCCATGCTTAAATAATTACTTGATGGGTTGAAATCCACTCCCGATCCCTCGCTTGTGGTTAATCCCATGACATCGGAATTGGAGGCCAATTCCGCCAAGGAAGCGGCTAAAAGTACTCATGTTCCTTCCCCTCATGACAAGAATGGGACGGGAACCTTTGCCTCGGTTTCCCCTTCCCCGGTCTATGGAGGACCGGTCCCTACACCTCGCATTAATATTCATGGTCCTCCTCCCAAGCTTGTTAAGGGTGACTTTGCTAGGGTCTTTCACACTAAGTCTCATTTGAATCATTGCTCAACTAACCCTTCGAGAATCATTGAGAAAGGATTTTACCCGCATGATCCAAACAAATTCACCCCAAGAGAAGAAGTGGACAATCAATACAATCACTCCGCTTTGTTCATTCTTCAATATGCGGTCCCTCCCGAAGATCTCTCGCATCTTCGACCTTTCACTCGTGCAAAGGATTGTTGGGACCACATTGTGTCTATGTACAAAGGAAGCTCAAGCATTCAATGGTCCAACTTTGAAGTGGTCCTTGATGAGGCTGATGAATTTGTGATGCTTTAAGATGAGGATCCACATGATCTCTACCGTAGGGTGACAACTCTTGTGGTTTCTCCCCAAGACCATGGAAGTAAGGATACAGATGACACGTGGATCGAGTGCAAGTTCCTCAAGGCCATCATGCCATTCAATAAGGCCATGTCTTCCGTGATTCGTCAAAGGCCGGTGAGGGAGTCCTGGATTAGGTGGTCTCCGGACAGCCGGATTATATCCTTTGGCCGGACTGTTGGACTATGAAGATACAAGATAGAAGACTTCGTCTCGTGTCCGGATGGGACTCTACTTGGCGTGGAATGCAAGCTAGGCAATATGGATATCGATATCTCCTCCTTTGTAACCGACCTTGTGTAACCCTAACCCTCTCCGGTGTCTATATAAATCGGAGGGTTTTAGTCCGTAGGACAACAACAACTACAACATACAATCATACCATAGGCTAGCTTCTAGGGTTTAGCCTCTCTGATCTCGTGGTAGATCTACTCTTGTACTACCCATATCATCAATATTAATCAAGCAGGACGTAGGGTTTTACATCCATCAAGAGGGCCCGAACCTGGGTAAAACATCATGTCCCCTGCCTCCTGTTACCATCCGCCTTAGACGCACAGTTCGGGACCCCCTACCCGAGATCTGCCGGTTTTGACACCGACATTGGTGCTTTCATTGATAGTTCCTCTGTGTCGTCGCCGTTAGGCTTGATGGCTCCTACTATCATCGATGGCGATGAAGTCCAGGGTGAGACTTTTCTCCCCGGACAGACCTTCGTGTTCGGCGACTTTGCACTATGGGAAAATTCGCTTGGTCATCTGGAGCAGATTGAAAGTTACGCCCCTGGCTACCAGGTCAGGTTTGGAAGCTTAAACTACATGGCCGATATCCCTGGAGACTTGATCTTCGACGGATTCGAGCCTCTGCCTTGTGCGTCACGCGGTCACGATGAGTACGATTTAGCTCTACCATCGGACAGTGTCCAGGAGATCACACAGCCAGCCGCTCCGACCCTCACTTCGGAGCCAGTTGCGCCATCCATGGACGGGTGGATAGACCCCGCCACGGAGGCCTTACCCTCAGCGGCGATCGAGCCAAACATCGACCTTACCTTGCATGAGAGCCGTGCTGTTAAACTGCCGGATCCTTCTCCGGCCACGGACTCCGAACCGCCTGCACCCGTTCCTGTCAAATTCGATTGGGCGTCGATCATGGAGTTTACCTCCGCGGATATATTTCCGCACTCGCCCTTTGGCGACATACTGAACTCAATAAGGTCTCTCTCCTTGTCAGAAGGATCCTGGCCGAACTATGTCCGGCAGGACTGGGATGCGGATGACAAAGAAATTTGAGGCCCACCCACCACCCACTTAGTAGCCACTGTCGATGACCTAACCGACATGCTCGACTTCGACTCCGAAGACATCGATGGTATGGACGATGATGCGGGAGGCGAAGAGGAACCATCGCCCATAGGGCACTCGACAGCCACTTCATCATACGATATATACAATGTGGATACACCCAAAGAAGGCAATGTCGACGAGATAGCGGAGGATGACCCCTCCAAGAAGCAACCCAAGCGCCAACGTCAGCGGTGCCGCTCTAAGTCACGCCAAAGCAAAAGTGGTGATACCGGCACAGGAGATAATAATACTCCGAATAGTGCCAAAGACAACAACAATCCCCTCCAGCAAGATTTAGAGCAGGAGGATGGAGGAGCTAGCCCTCCTGAGAGAGCGGCAGATGGAGAAGAGGAGGATGATAATTACATGCCCCCCTCCGAAGACGAGGCAAGCCTCGGCGATGACGAATTCACTGTGCCAGAGGATCCCGTCGAACAAGAGCACTTCAAATGCCGGCTTATAGCCACGGCAATAGCCTTAAGAAAAAGCAGCAGCAGCTTCAAGCTGATCAGGATCTGCTAGCTGACAGATGGACTGAAGTCCTCGCGGCCGAGGAATATAAACTCGAGCGCCCCTCCAACAGTTACCCAAAGTGCAGGTTTCTACCCCGACTGGGGAAGAAGCGCATGATACGGCTGATCGGCCACCTCGTGGCCGCGATAGAGAGGCATTCCAGCCAAAAACTCAGCCTCCACCCCGACGCCATTCAAATAAAAAGGCACGGGGAGATACGCCAGACCTGCGAGACATATTGGAGGACAAAGCAAAACATGCAAGATCGATCTACGGATCACGAGGGCGCGCCACTCTGCGAGACGATAAACGTCACGCCGGATATAGTAAAACAAAATCCGGCCGGGCCAAACACAGTGGGCAAGACCCATTCGAGCTGCGTCGCGATATAGCCCGATACAGAGGCACTGCACACCCCTTATGCTTCACAGACAAAGTAATGGATCATCAAATCCCAGAAGGTTTCAAACCTGTAAATATTGAATCATACAACGGCACAACAGATCCCACAGTATGGATCGAGGATTTCCTCCTCCACATCCACATGGCCCGCGGTGATGACTTACACGCCATCAAATACCTACCACTAAAGCTCAAGGGACCAGCGCGACATTGGCTTAACAGCTTGCCAGCCGAGACCATCAGCTGTTGGGAAGATCTGGAAGCCGCATTCCTTGACAACTTTCAGGGCACTTATGTGCGGCCACCAGATGCCGATGACTTGAGCCATGTAATTCAGCAGCCAGAAGAATCGGCCAGGCAATTCTGGACTCGGTTCCTAACAAAGAAAAATCAAATTGTCGACTTTCCGGATGCAGAAGCCCTAGCGGTTTCAAACACAACATCCGCGACGGATGGCTGGCCCAGCACCTTGGTCAGGAAAAGCCGAAATCTATGGCAGCCCTCACGACACTCATGTCCCGCTTTTGTGCGAGAGAAGACAGCTGGCTGGCTCGTAGTAATAACATATCAAAGAACCATGGTACTTCGTATACCAAGGACGGCAATAGCTGGTCACGTTGCAACAAACATAAGCGCCACATTAACAGTGATAATACCGAGGATACGACAGTCCATGCCGGATTCAAAGGCTCTAAACCCGATCAGCGGAAAAAGCCATTCAAACAAAGTACGCCGGGTCCGTCCAGCTTGGACCGTATACTCGATCGCTCGTGTCAAATACACGGCACCCCAAAAAAGCCAGCCAATCACACCAACAGGGATTGTTGGGTGTTCAAGCAGGCTGGCAAGTTAATTGCCGAAAACAAGGACAAGGGGCCACATAGCGATGATGAGGAAGAGCCCCGGCAGCCACACATCGGAGGACAGAAGAGGTTTCCCCCACAAGTGCGGACGGTGAACATGATATACGCAACCCACATCCCCAAGAGGGAGCGGAAGCGTGCGCTTAGGGACATATATGCGTTGGAGCCAGTCGCCCCAAAGTTCAACCCATGGTCCTCCTATCCGATCACTTTCGATCGCAGGGACCATCCCACTAGTATCCGTCATGGCGGATTCGCCGCACTGGTTCTAGACCCAATCATTGACGGATTTCACCTCACTCGAGTCCTTATGGATGGCGGCAGAAGCCTGAACCTGCTTTATCAGGACACAATGCGCAAAATGGGTATAGACCCCTGAAGGATCAAACCCACAAAAACGACCTTTAAGGGCGTCATTCCAGGCGTAGAGGCCCATTGCACAGGCTCAATTACACTGGAAGTGGTCTTCGGATCCCCGGATAACTTCCGAAGTGAAGAGTTAATCTTCGATATAGTCGCGTTCCGCAGTGGTTATCATGCACTGCTCGAGCGAACCGCATTTGCGAGATTCAATGCGGTACCGCATTATGCATACCTCAAGCTCAAGATGCCAGTACCTGGTGGGGTTATTACAGTCAATGAAAACACAGAGCGCTCTCTCCGAACAGAGGAGCACACTGCGGCCCTCGCAGCAGAAGCGCAAAACAACCTCTCAAGGCAATCCACTAGTTCGGCGTTCCAAGACCCGGACACCTTCAAGCGCGCTCGGAGCAATCGGCAACTCGACCGCCTGGCGCGATCTGAGCTCGCGTAGCAATGTGGCCCCCACCCTAGTCTCAGCCAAACGACAAAACTCATGCCACGCGTACATAATTACGCATTAAAAATACCATGGGCACAGGTGGGGAGGGGGGCACACTGCGGCACGCCCCAAGACACGGCTTAAACCGCACTAGGGGCTTCCCGTTTGGTTATTTTTCTCTTTTTCAGGACCTTGATCTCTGGAAATGCTGTCCGGCAACACTATTGCCGAACACATGATGCAGCAACCAAGGAGGCAGAAAGCTACGTCACACCGCGGAATTCCCAGGTGGATTACAATAACGAGCGAAATATTTGATTTAATACTATTCCTCATCTTGCCCTTGGAAGGGACATAGTCCTACTCTTTGCTAATCGCATCATCTGTATCATTTTGCTTTAACGCACCTTTTTGAATAAACAATGCATAACATTACGACTATTATTGCATTCTTGTTATATATATATGTGTTCATTAAGGACACCTTGCAACCGTACACTTTGGTATGGCCAATACACTAGGGGCTTACGTACCCCACAATATGGTGTGAAAAGTCCGAACACTTTCACAAGTGCGACACCCCGAACTTATAGCATTATATGCATCAACTCCGAATCATGTCTTTGGTCAAATGTTAGGTTTGCCCGGCTCCCATGTTTTGGTACCTTACGTTCCGCTCTATCGGCTAAGGTAGCGCTAGGAGAACTACTGCTATTGTGCCCCGGTTCTGCTGGGCTTAGCACCTCAGTAGAGAAAGCTAAAACTGACTGTCAGGATGAGGCGAGAGACTGGTCGCTGTTCGACGAGGTTTTCGAGTCCCTAAAGACTTATGCCGCTTAGGGCAAGGGGCCGGCCCTGTCCGGCTTAAAGGTGTGTATCGCGCCTCGAATTCGGCCTTCCGAATACCAGGGGCTTCGCCGAAATTTAAAATTATAGAATTCTATGGCTAAGTGAGAGTGATAGAGCATTATTAGTCCAGTTGCCTTGTTCGTTGTGCTGAGCACCTCCCTCGAAGGACCCAAATATGGGAACAAGAGTGCTCAGGTTTATCCCGAACACCCCAGCACTCGTGGCATGTGGGCAGAAGCCGAGGACTAGCCATCTCTCAGATTGGATAAACGGCCAAACAGAAGGTAATATTTTAAATTCACACAAGCGTTGCATAGCGCATATGAAACAAGTTTTCATTATACAAGATCACACGAGCAACTTTACTCAAATATTACATCCTTGGAACATTTGTCTGCTACAAGACGGGCACCCTTCAGGACACCCTCATAATAAATTTCGGGGGTGCGATGCTCTTTGCCCTGCGGCGGCCCTTCCTTGATCAGCTTCACGGCGTCCAGCTTGGCCCACTGCACCTTCACATGGGCGAAAGCCCGGCGTGCACCTTTGATGTAGATAGACCGCTTGACGACCTCCAGCCATGGGCAGGCATCCACTAGCTGCCTCACCAGGCCGAAGTAGCTGTTCGGAAAGGCGTCGCCAGGCCACAGCCGAACTATAAGGCCCTTCATGGCCTGTTCGGCCGCCTTGTGCAGCTCGACCAGCTGCTTTAGCTGGTCGCTCAGAGGCATCGGGTGTTTGGTCCCAGTATACTGAGACCAGAACAACTTCTCCGTTGAGCTTCCCTCCTCGGCCTGGTAAAACTGTGCGGCATCCAACACGCTGCGGGGCAAATCTGCGAATGCTCCTGGAGAGCTCCGAATTCGGGTAAGTAATTGGTAATTTACTTTTACATGCTTGCTCTGCATATAGAATGCCTTACCCACCGCTATCTTCTTCATAGCGTCAATCTCCTGGAGGGCCTCTTGGGCTTCGGCCTTGGCCCTTTTCGCGCTCTCGAGGGCCGCGGCAAGCTCAGACTCTCGCGTCTTCGAGTCAAGCTCCAACGCCTCGTGCTTTGTCACGAGAGCCTAGAGCTCTTGCTGCACCTCGCCCACCCGAGCCGCTTGCTTTTCTCGCTTAGTGCGCTCCTTGGCCGCTTTATCTTCGGCCTTGGTTAGCGCTTGCTTCAGGGTCGCCACCTCGGCCGTGGCCCCTGGCAGATATACGATGATAATGTCATTTTGCAATCGCGTCTTTTTTTATATATACATATCTATAGACATGGTATTACTTACCCTTGTTCTCCTCGAGCTGCCTCTTGGCAAGCCCGAGCTCTTTCTTGGACCCCTCGAGGTCTTGCTTCAGTACGACAACCTCCGCAGTCAGTGCGGCAGACGCCAGCAGCGAGGCCTGCATATGCATATTGACATACTTATATTAGACTCCTGCGATATTATTTGATCCTCTGTTCGACTTTTCTTTGTGAACACCGAACAAAGCATCAGGGGCTACTGTCTATGCGGTAATATTTTTCCTATATTTTAAAACACTTACCTCAAAGCCTGTTAGAAGGTTGGCATAGGCTTCAGTCAATCCGCTCTTGGCAGACTGAACCTTCTGGACCACCGCACTCATAATAGTACGGTGCTCCTCGTCGATGGAAGTGCCGCGAAGCGCTTCCAGCAGATTGTCCGGCGCCTCTGGATGGACAGAGGTCACCGGCACAGGCGTCTTGCCTCTCTTAGAAGGAGGCCGCCTGCCCGAGCCCGGAACCACTAGAGGTTCCGGCGCGGTGTTCGGCTGAGGGCCGAACTCAGAGCTCTCAGGGGCCTTGTCCCCTCGGCTCCCGGAGTCTGGGAGGCCGCCTTGAGGCGCCTCCGGGACTGTCTTCCCTCGACCCAGTGCCTCGTGAGATAGCACCTCGGCGTCGTCCGCATGATAGGGGGAGGTGGCGGTCGGAACTGGATCACTATCCATCTCCGACGAGCCCTGGGAGCCGTCCGATGATACATCGATACGGGCTCGGGGCGGCCTGCATAATCATATTCCGGCGTTAGGTAAAGTAGTGCGGCAAAGGAATACTATTACTTACTCTAGTATCCGAATACTTACGACTTCCCTAGGGGCTTGGCCCTGGGCAGCCACTCGTCTTCGTCGTCGACGGCGGTGGTATAGTAGTCCGGAAGGAGAGTTCTCCCCTTCTTGGATCCCTCGGCCCCCCCAGTTGGGGCGGCCTTCCTTTTCTTATCTCCCCCAACTGGAGGGGGAGCATCTTCTTCTTCTTCCTCGTCTTCGGGGGAGGAGTGCGCCACAGAGTCGTCGGACGGTGAGTCCAACGATGCCTGGCGTCGGGAACTCTTTCGGGTTCCCTTGGCCTTCTTGGTCTTCTCCGGCACTGTATAAGGAGTCGGAGTTAGCATCTTCGCCAGAAGAGTGTCTGCTGGGCCTTCGGGCAAAGGAGCTGGGCAATCGATCTGTCCGGCCGTCTCCTGCCAGTCCTGTCAAAGGTACGGGAGTTTAGATCCCGCATGGAGTCAATCTATAAAAAATAAGTATCCTGTGAAAGGTAAAGCAGCTTACTGCACTGGCTTGGCACTTCGCGCTGAATCCGTGATCCTCAGTAATGGGAGGGGGGACCTCGGCACTTTTGAACAGCACCCTCCAGGCATCTTCGTGAGTTGTGTCAAAGAGCCTATTCAGAGTTCGGTGCTGCGCCGGGTCGGACTCCCACAAGTTGAAGTCTCGTTGTTGGCACGGCAGGATCCAGCGGTGGAGCATGACCTGGACTACGTTGACGAGTTTGAGCTTCTTGTTCACCATGTTTTGAATACATGTTTGGAGTCCGGTCAGCTCTCCCGAACTACCCCATGACAGGCCCTTCTCTTTCCAGGAGGTGAGCTGCATGGGGATGCCAGATTGTAACTCAAGGGCCGCTGCCCATGCAGGGTCACGCGTCTCGGTGATGTAGAACCACCCCGATTGCCACCCCTTTATGGTTTCCACAAAGGAGCCCTCGAGCCATGCAACGTTGGGCATTTTGCCCACCATGGCACCTCCGCACTCCGCCTGGCGGCCGCCCACAACCTTCGGCTTGACATTGAAGGTCTTCAGCCATAAGCCGAAGTGGGGCTTGATGCGGAGGAAGGCCTTGCGCACGACGATAAACGCCGAGATGTTGAGGATGAAGTTCGGGGCCAGATCGTGGAAATCCAGGCCGTAGTAGAACATGAGCCCCCGGACGAATGGGTGGAGAGGGAATCCCAATCCGCGGAGGAAATGGGTGAGGAACACTACCCTCTCATGGGGCCTGGGGGTGGGGATGAGCTGCCCCTCATATGGGAGCCGGTGCGCGATGTCGTCGGACAGGTATCTGGCTCTCCTCAGCTTCTTGATGTCTCCCTCCATGGCGGAGGGGACCATCCACCTGCCTCCCGCTCCGGACATGGTTGGAGAAGGTTGAGGTGGGAAGTGCGGACTTGGGCGCTAGAGCTCGAGTGTGCGAAAACGGATGAGCAAAGGAGGAAGAAGGCGTGGATGAAAAGGTAAATCCTTATCCCTTTATATGGGCGGACGAAACTAAGCGTCCCCACTAGCCTGGTAAAACTCGCTTATCCCCCAAGCACCGTAATCGATGGCGCTGTTGGGTTACCCACGCCCGTATTGACGAGAATCCCGTGATAGGGGGACACGATCTCTGCTTTAACAAGACGTGTCAAAAACTGCCTCGCGTTATGTGCGGGGCTAGTTAAAGGAAACGGTTCGAATAATCACCGGGCCATGGCATAATGTCGTGTTGCCAAAACAAGTCAGCAAATTAGATTTTTGAACATATTATTCTCTCTACGGTGGTCTGTGGAACTTATTTTGCAGGGCCAGACACTATCCTTGTATTCAAATTCTTCTGTGATGTATTCAGAGAAAGAACCCGCCTTGCAATGCCGAAGACAATACTGTGAGCCAGACTCATCGTCATTGAAGCCTGGTTCAGGGGCTACTGAGGGAGTCCTAGATTAGGGGGTCTCCGGACAGCCGGATTATATCCTTTGGCCGGACTGTTGGACTATGAAGATACAAGATTGAAGACTTCGTCTCTTGTCCGGATGGGACTCTACTTGGCGTGGAAGGCAAGCTAGGCAATACGGATATGGATATCTCCTCCTTTGTAACCGACCTTGTGTAACCCTAACCCTCTCCGGTGTCTATATAAACCGGAGGGTTTTAGTCCATAGGACAACAACAACTACAACATACAATCATACCATAGGCTAGCTTCTAGGGTTTAGCCTCTCTGATCTCGTGGTAGATCTACTCTTGTACTACCCATATCATCAATATTAATCAAGCAGGACGTAGGGTTCTACTACCACAAGAGGGCCCGAACCTGGGTAAAACATCGTTCCCCTTCTCCCTCTAAGGCCCATGCTCTCAGTCTTCATGGTAGTACCGCTGGGTCTCGCGGTAGTACCACTGCCCCCAGCGGTAGTAGCGCTCTATGCGGGCTGTAGAGGGGATAACAGTTGGATTGGTTCCCCACTATAAAAGGAGGTCTTCTTCCCCAAGAAGACCTACCTCTTTTCCCCCAAGCTCCATTGTTGCTCCAAAGCTAATTTTCGCCCGATCTCTCTCCGTAGCCAATGAAACTTGTTGATTTTCTAGGGATTGGTTGAGAAGGCCGGGATCTACACTTCCACCAAGAGAAATTTGATTCCCCCCACTAATCCCTTGTGGATATTATTACTCTTGGGTGTTTGAGCACCGTAGACGGTTGAGGTCACCTCGGAGCCACATTCCATTGTGGTGAAGCTCCGTGGTATCGTTGGGAGCCTCCAATCAAGTTGTGGAGATAGCCCCAACCTTGTTTGTAAAGGTTCGGTCGCCGCCTTCAAGGGCACCACTAGTGGAATCACGGCATCTCGCATTGTGTGAGGGCGTGAGGAGAATATGGTGGCCCTAGTGGCTTCTTGGGGAGCATTGTGCCTCCACACTGCTCCAATGGAGACGTACTTCCCCCAAAGAGAAGGAACTTCGGTAACACATCCTCGTCTCCACCGGCTCCACTTGTGGTTATCTCTTCCCTTTACTTTGTGCAAGATTTTATTGTGTTGTATCCTTTGCTTGCACTTGTTGTTGTTGTTGGCTGCATCATATAGGTTGTTCTTCTAGTTGCACATATAGACAACCTATTGGTTGCTAAACCTAATTTGTTAAGAAAAGCTAAAAATTGGTAGTTGCCTATTCACCCCCCTCTAGTCAACCATATTGATCCTTTCAATTGGTATCAGAGCCTCGTCTCTCTATTAAGGGTTTCACCACCCGAAGAGTATGGTTGACTCCGAGGAGGAAGTGCATGAGGCTGTGGAGTTGACTTCGATCACTCGAGATGACTTAAATGAAGCTATGGCCTCACTTAAGACGTCTATGACGACCGAAGTCAGGTCCATGCTTAAATAATTACTTGATGGGTTGAAATCCACTCCCGATCCCTCGCTTGTGGTTAATCCCACGACATCGGAATTGGAGGCCAATTCCGCCAAGGAAGCGGCTAAAAGTACTCATGTTCCTTCCCCTGATGACAAGAATGGGACGGGAACCTTTGCCTCGGTTTCCCCTTCCCCGGTCTATGGAGGACCGGTCCCTACACCTCGCATTAATATTCATGGTCCTCCTCCCAAGCTTGTTAAGGGTGACTTTGCTAGGGTCTTTCACACTAAGTCTCATTTGAATCATTGCTCAACTAACCCTTCGAGAATCATTGAGAAAGGATTTTACCCGCATGATCCAAACAAATTCACCCCAAGAGAAGAAGTGGACAATCAATACAATCACTCCGCTTTGTTCATTCTTCAATATGCGGTCCCTCTCGAAGATCTCTCGCATCTTCGACCTTTCACTCGTGCAAAGGATTGTTGGGACCACATTGTGTCTATGTACAAAGGAAGCTCAAGCATTCAATGGTCCAACTTTGAAGTGGTCCTTGATGAGGCTGATGAATTTGTGATGCTTTAAGATGAGGATCCACATGATCTCTACCGTAGGGTGACAACTCTTGTGGTTTCTCTCCAAGACCATGGAAGTAAGGATACAGATGACACGTGGATCGAGTGCAAGTTCCTCAAGGCCATCATGCCATTCAATAAGGCCATGTCTTCCGTGATTCGTCAAAGGCCGGTGAGGGAGTCCTGGATTAGGGGGTCTCCGGATAGCCGGATTATATCCTTTGGCCGGACTGTTGGACTATGAAGATACAAGATAGAAGACTTCGTCTCGTGTCCGGATGGGACTCTACTTGGCGTGGAATGCAAGCCAGGCAATACGGATATGGATATCTCCTCCTTTGTAACCGACCTTGTGTAACCCTAACCATCTCCGGTGTCTATATAAATCGGAGGGTTTTAGTCCGTAGGACAACAACAACTACAACATACAATCATACCATAGGCTAGCTTCTAGGGTTTAGCCTCTCTGATCTCGTGGTAGATCTACTCTTGTACTACCCATATCATCAATATAAATCAAGCAGGACGTAGGGTTTTACATCCATCAAGAGGGCCCGAACCTGGGTAAAACATCATGTCCCCTGCCTCCTGTTACCATCCGCCTTAGACGCACAGTTCGGGACCCCCTACCCGAGATCTGCCGGTTTTGACACCGACATTGGTGCTTTCATTGATAGTTCCTCTGTGTCGTCGCCGTTAGGCTTGATGGCTCCTACTATCATCGATGGCGATGAAGTCCAGGGTGAGACTTTTCTCCCCGGACAGACCTTCGTGTTCGGCGACTTTGCACTGTGGGAAAATTCGCTTGGCCATCTGGAGCAGATTGAAAGTTACGCCCCTGGCTACCAGGTCAGGTTTGGAAGCTTAAACTACATGGCCGATATCCCTGGAGACTTGATCTTCGACGGATTCGAGCCTCTGCCTTGTGCGTCACGCGGTCACGATGAGTACGATTTAGCTCTACCATCGGACAGTGTCCAGGAGATCACACAGCCAGCCGCTCCGACCCTCACTTCGGAGCCAGTTGCGCCATCCATGGACGGGTGGATAGACCCCGCCACGGAGGCCTTACCCTCAGCGGCGATCGAGCCAAACATCGACCTTACCTTGCATGAGAGCCGTGCTGTTAAACTGCCGGATCCTTCTCCGGCCACGGACTCCGAACCGCCTGCACCCGTTCCTGTCAAATTCGATTGGGCGTCGATCATGGAGTTTACCTCCGCGGATATATTTCCGCACTCGCCCTTTGGCGACATACTGAACTCAATAAGGTCTCTCTCCTTGTCAGAAGGATCCTGGCCGAACTATGTCCGGCAGGACTGGGATGCGGATGACAAAGAAATTCGAGGCCCACCCACCACCCACTTAGTAGCCACTGTCGATGACCTAACCGACATGCTCGACTTCGACTCCGAAGACATCGACGGTATGGACGATGATGCGGGAGGCGAAGAGGAACCATCGCCCATAGGGCACTCGACAGCCACTTCATCATACGATATATACAAGGTGGATACACCCAAAGAAGGCAATGGCGACGAGATAGCGGAGGATGACCCCTCCAAGAAGCAACCCAAGCGCCAACGTCAGCGGTGCCGCTCTAAGTCACGCCAAAGCAAAAGTGGTGATACCGGCACAGGAGATAATAATACTCCGAATAGTGCCAAAGACAACAACAATCCCCTCCAGCAAGATTTAGAGCAGGAGGATGGAGGAGCCAGCCCTCCTGAGAGAGCGGCAGATGGAGAAGAGGAGGATGATAATTACATGCCCCCCTCCGAAGACGAGGCAAGCCTCGGCGATGACGAATTCACTGTGCCAGAGGATCCCGTCGAACAAGAGCACTTCAAATGCCGGCTTATAGCCACGGCAAATAGCCTTAAGAAAAAGCAGCAGCAGCTTCAAGCTGATCAGGATCTGCTAGCTGACAGATGGACTGAAGTCCTCGCGGCCGAGGAATATAAACTCGAGCGCCCCTCCAACAGTTACCCAAAGTGCAGGTTTCTACCCCGACTGGGGAAGAAGCGCATGATACGGCTGATCGGCCACCTCGTGGCCGCGATAGAGAGGCATTCCAGCCAAAAACTCAGCCTCCACCCCGACGCCATTCAAATAAAAAGGCACGGGGGGATACGCCAGACCTGCGAGACATATTGGAGGACAAAGCAAAACATGCAAGATCGATCTACGGATCACGAGGGCGCGCCACTCTGCGAGACGATAAACGTCACGCCGGATATAGTAAAAGAAAATCCGGCCGGGCCAAACACAGTGGGCAAGACCCATTTGAGCTGCGTCGCGATATAGCCCGATACAGAGGCACTGCACACCCCTTATGCTTCACAGACAAAGTAATGGATCATCAAATCCCAAAAGGTTTCAAACCTGTAAATATTGAATCATACGACGGCACAACAGATCCCACAGTATGGATCGAGGATTTCCTCCTCCACATCCACATGGCCCGCGGTGATGACTTACACGCCATCAAATACCTACCACTAAAGCTCAAGGGACCAACGCGACATTGGCTTAACAGCTTGCCAGCCGAGACCATCAGCTGTTGGGAAGATCTGGAAGCCGCATTCCTCGACAACTTTCAGGGCACTTATGTGCGGCCACCAGATGCCGATGACTTGAGCCACATAATTCAGCAGCCAGAAGAATCGGGCAGGCAATTCTGGACTCGATTCCTAACAAAGAAAAATCAAATTGTCGACTTTCCGGATGCAGAAGCCCTAGCGGCTTTCAAACGCAACATCCGCGACGAATGGCTGGCCCAGCACCTTGGTCAGGAAAAGCCGAAATCTATGGCAGCCCTCACGACACTCATGTCCTGCTTTTGTGCGGGAGAAGACAGCTGGCTAGCTCATAGTAATAACATATCAAAGAACCATGGTACTTCGGATAGCAAGGACGGCAATAGCATGTCACGTCGCAACAAACATAAGTGCCACATTAACATCGATAATACCGAGGATACGACAGTCCATGCCGGATTCAAAGGCTCTAAACCCGGTCAGCGGAAAAAGCCATTCAAGCAAAGTACGCCGGGTCCGTCCAGCTTGGACCGTATACTCGATCGCTCGTGTCAAATACACGGCACCCCAAAAAAGCCAGCCAATCACACCAACAGGGATTGTTGGGTGTTCAAGCAGGCCGGCAAGTTAATTGCCGAAAACAAGGACAAGGGGCCACATAGCAATGACGAGGAGGAGCCCTGGCAGCCACACACCGGAGGACAGAAGAGGTTTCCCCCACAAGTGCGGACGGTGAACATGATATACGCAACCCACATCCCCAAGAGGGAGCGGAAGCGTGCGCTTAGGGACGTATATGCATTGGAGCCAGTCGCCCCAAAGTTCAACCCATGGTCCTCCTATCCGATCACTTTCGATCGCAGGGACCATCCCACTAGTATCCGTCATGGCGGATTCGTCGCACTGGTTCTGGACCCAATCATTGACGGATTTCACCACACTCGAGTCCTTATGGATGGCGGCAGAATCCTGAACCTGCTTTATCAGGACACAGTGCGCAAAATGGGTATAGACCCCTCAAGGATCAAACGCACAAAAACGACCTTTAAGGGCGTCATTCTAGGCGTAGAGGCCCATTGCACAGGCTCAATTACACTGGAAGTGGTCTTCGGATCCCCGGATAACTTCCGAAGTGAAGAGTTAATCTTCGATATAGTCGCGTTCCGCAGTGGTTATCATGCACTGCTCGGGCGAACCGCATTTGCGAGATTAAATGCGGTACCGCATTATGCATACCTCAAGCTCAAGATGCCAGTACCTCGCGGGGTTATTACAGTCAATGAAAACACAGAGCGCTCTCACCGAACAGAGGAGCACACTGCGGTCCTCGCAGTAGAAGCGCAAAACAGCCTCTCAAGGCAATCCACTAGTTCGGCGTTCCAAGACCCGGACACCTTCAAGCGTGCTCGGAGCAATCGGCAACTCGACCGCCTGGCGCAATCTGAGCTCGCGTAGCAATGCGGCTCCCACCCCAGTCTCAGCCAAATGGCAAAACTCGTGCCACGCGTACATAATTACGCATTAAAAATACCATGGGCACAGGTGGGGAGGGGGGCACACTGCGGCACGCCCCAAGACGCGGCTTAAACCGCACTAGGGGCTTCCCGTTTGGTTATTTTTCTCTTTTTCAGGACCTTGATCTCTGGAAACGCTGTCCAGCAGCACTATTACCGAACACATGATGCAGCAACCAAGGAGGCAGAAAGCTACGTCACACCACGGAATTCCCAGGTGGATTACAATAACGAGCGAAATATTTGATTTAATACTATTCCTCATCTTGCCCTTGGAAGGGACATAGTCCTACTCTTTGCTAATCGCATCATCTGTATCATTTTGCTTTAACGCACCTTTTTGAATAAACAATGCATAACATTACGACTATTATTGCATTCTTGTTATATATATGTGTGTTCATTAAGGACACCTTGCAACCGTACACTTTGGTACGGCCAATACACCAGGGGCTTACGTACCCCACAATATGGTGTGAAAAGTCCGAACACTTTCACAAGTGCGACACCCCGAACTTATAGCATTATATGCATCAGCTCCGAATCATGTCTTTGGTCAAATGTTGGGTTTGCCCGGCTCCTATGTTTTGGTACCTTACGTTCCGCTCTATCGGCTAAGGTAGCGCTAGGAGAACTACTGCGATTGTGCCCCGGTTCTGCCGGGCTTAGCACCTCAGTAGAGAAAGCTAAAACTGACTGTCAGGATGAGGCGAGAGACTGGTCGCTGTCCGGCGAGGTTTTCGAGTCCCTAAAGACTTATGCTGCTTAGGGCGAGGGGCCGGCCCTGTCCGGCTTAAAGGTGTGTATCGCGCCTCGAATTCGGCCTTCCGAATACCAGGGGCTTCGCCGAAATTTAAAATTATAGAATTCTATGGCTAAGTGAGAGTGATAGAGCATTATTAGTCCAGTTGCCTTATTCGTTGTGCTGAGCACCTCCCTCGAAGGACCCAATTATGGGAACATGAGTGCTCAGGTTTATCCCGAACACCCCAGCACTCGTGGCATGGGGGCAGAAGCCGAGGACTAGCCATCTCTCAAATTGGATAAACGGCCAAATAGAAGGTAATATTTTAAATTCACACAAGCGTTGCATAGCAGATATGAAACAAGTTTTCATTATACAAGATCACACGAGCAAGTTTACTCAAGTATTACATCCTTGGAACATTTGTCCGCTACAAGACGGGCACCCTTCAGGACACCCTCATAATAAATTTGGGGGTGCGATGCTCTTTGCCCTGGGGTGGCCCTTCCTTGATCAGCTTCACGGCGTCTAGCTTCGCCCACTGCACCTTCACATGGGCAAAAGCCCGGCGTGCACCTTCTATGTAGACATACCGCTTGACGACCTCCAGCCACGGGCAGGCATCCACAAGCTGCCTCACCAGGCCGAAGTAGCTGTTCGGAAAGGCGTCGCCAGGCCACATCCGAACTATAAGGCTCTTCATGGCCTGTTCGGCCGCCTTGTGCAGCTCGACCAGCTGCTTTAGCTGGTCGCTCAGAGGCATCGGGTGTTTGGTCCCAGTATACTGAGACCAGAACAACTTCTCTGTTGAGCTTCCCTCCTCGGCCTGGTAAAACTGTGCGGCATCCAACACGCTGCGGGGAAAATCTGCGAATGCTCCTGGAGAGCTCTGAATTCGGGTAAGTAATCGGTAATTTACTTTTACATGCTTGCTCTGCATATAGAATGCCTTACCCACCGCTATCTTCTTCATCGCGTCAATCTCCTGGAGGGCCTTTTGGGCTTCGGCCTTGGCACTTTTCGCGCTCTCGAGGGCCGCGGCAAGCTCAGACTCTCGCGTCTTCGAGTCAAGCTCCAACGCCTCGTGCTTCGTCACGAGAGCCTGGAGCTCTTGCTGGACCTCGCCCACCCGAGCCTCTTGCTTTTCTCGCTCGGTGCACTCCTTGGCCGCTTTATCTTCGACCTTGGTTAGCGCTTTCTTCAGGGTCGCCACCTCGGCCGTGGCCCCTGGCAGATATACGATGATCCTGTCATTTTGCAATCGCGTCTTTTTATATATATACATATCTATAGACATGGTATTACTTACCCTTGTTCTCCTCGAGCTGCCTCTTGGCAAGGCCGAGCTCTTTCTTGGACCCCTCGAGGTCCTGCTTCAGTACGGCAACCTCCACAGTCAGTGCGGCGGACGCCAGCCGCGAGGCCTGCGTACGCATATTGTTTTGGGTTTCGTAGTAATTTCAAAAAAAAATTCCTACGCTCACGCAAGATCATGTGATGCATAGCAACGAGATGGGAGAGTGTTGTCTACGTACCCACGCAGACCGACTGCGGAAGCATTGACGCAACGTAGAGGAAGTAGTTGTACGTCTTCACGATCCAACCGATCAAGCACCGAAACTACGGCACCTCTGAGTTCGAGCACACGTTCAGCTCGATGACGATCCCCGGACTCCGATCCAGCAAAGTGTCGGGGAAGAGTTCCGTCAGCACGACGGCGTGGTGACGATCTTGATGCACTACAGCAGCAGGGCTTCGCCTAAACTCCGCTACAGTATTATCAAGGACTATGGTGGCTGGGGGCACCGCACACGGCTAAGGAATAGATCACGTGGATCAACTTGTGTGTTCTAGGGTGCCTCTACCTTAGTATATAAAGGACCAAAGGGGGGGAGGCTGGCCGGCCACAAGGGGTGCGCCAGGAGAGTCCTACTCCCTCTGGGAGTAGGATCCCCCCCCCAATCCTACTTGGAATAGGATTCGCGGAGGGGGAAAAGAGAGAGACGGGGCCACCTCTCCTAGTCCTAATAGGACTAGCGGAAGGGGGAGGCGCGCAGCCCATGTAGGGCTGCCTCTTCTCTTTTCCACTAAGGCCCATCATGGCCCATTTAGCTCCCGGGGGGTTCCGGTAACCTTCCCGGTACTCCGGTAAAATCCCGATTTCACCCGGAACACTTCCGATATCCAAACATAGGCTTCCAATATATCAATCTTTACGTCTCGACCATTTCGAGACCCCTCGTCATGTCCGTGATCACATCCGGGACTCCGAACAACCTTCGGTACATCAAAATGAATAAACTCATAATATAACTGTCATCGTAACCATAAGCGTGCGGACCCTACGGGTTCGAGAACAATGTAGACATGACCGAGACATGTCTCCGGTCAATAACCAATAGCGGGACCTGGATGCCCATATTGGCTCCTACATATTCTATGAAGATCTTTATCGGTCAGACAGCATAACAACATACGTTGTTCCCTTTGTCATCTGTATGTTACTTGCCCGAGATTCGATTGTCGGTATCCAATACCTAGTTCAATCTCGTTACCGGCAAGTCTCTTTACTCGTTCTGTAATACATCATCCCGCAACTAACTCATTAGTTGCAATGCTTGCAAGGCTTATGTGATGTGCATTACCGAGAGGGCCCAGAGATACCTCTCCGACAATCGGAGTGACAAAACCTAATCTCGAAATACGCCAACCCAACATGTACCTTTGGAGACACCTGTAGTACTCCTTTATAATCACCCAGTTACTTGTGACGTTTGGTAGTACCCAAAGTGTTCCTCCGGTAAACGGGAGTTGCATAATCTCATAGTTATAGGAACATGTATAAGTCATGAAGAAAGCAATAGCAACATACTAAACGATCGGGTGCTAAGCTAATGGAATGGGTCATGTCAATCAGATCATTCAACTAATGATGTGACCTCGTTAACCAAATAACAACTCATTGTTCATGGTTAGGAAACATAACCATCTTTGATTAACAAGCTAGCCAAGTAGAGGCATACTAGTGACACTTTGTTTGTCTATGTATTCACACATGTATTATGTTTCCGGTTAATACAATTCTAGCATGAATAATAAACATTTATCATGATTATAACGAAATAAATAATAACTTTATTATTGCCTCTAGGGCATATTTCCTCTAGTCTCCCACTTGCACTAGAGTCAATAATCTAGATTACACCGTAATGATTCTAACACCCATGGAGCCTTGGTGCTGATCATGTTTTGCTCGTGGAAGAGGCTTAGTCAATGGGTCTGCAACATTCAGATCCGTATGTATCTTGCAAATCTCTATGTCTCCCACCTGGACTAGATCCCGGATGGAATTGAAGCGTCTCTTGATGTGCTTGGTTCTCTTGTGAAATCTGGATTCCTTTGCCAAGGCAATTGCACCAGTATTGTCACAAAAGATTTTCATTGGACCCGATGCACTAGGTATGATACCTAGATCGGATATGAACTCCTTCATCCAGACTCCTTCGTTCGCTGCTTCCGAAGCAGCTATGTACTCCGCTTCACATGTAGATCCGGCTACGACACTTTGTTTAGAACTGCACCAACTGACAGCTCCACCGTTTAATGTAAACACGTATCCGTTTTGCGATTTAGAATCGTCCGGATCAGTGTCAAAGCTTGCATCAACGTAACCTTTTACAACGAGCTCTTTGTCACCTCCATATACGAGAAACATATCCTTAGTCCTTTTCATGTATTTCAGGATGTTCTTGACCGCTGTCTAGTGATCCACACCTGGATTACTTTGGTACCTCCCTGCTAGACTTATAGCAAGGCACACATCAGGTCTGGTACACATCATTGCATACATGATAGATCCTATCGCTGATGCATAGGGAACATCTTTCATATTCTCTCTATCTTCTGTAGTGGTCGGGCATTGAGTCTTACTCAATTTCACACCTTGTAACACAGGCAAGAATCCTTTCTTTGCTTGATCCATTTTGAACTTCTTCAAAATCTTGTCAAGGTATGTGCTTTGTGAAAGTCCAATTAAGCGTTTTGATCTATCTCTATAGATCTTTATGCCTAATATGTAAGCAGCTTCACCGAGGTCTTTCATTGAAAAACTCTTATTCAAGTATCCCTTTATGCTATCCAGAAATTCTATATTATTTCCAAGCAGTAATATGTCATCCACATATAATATCAGAAATGCTACAGAGCTCCCACTCACTTTCTTGTAAATACAGGCTTCACCGAAAGTCTGTATAAAACCAAATGCTTTGATCACACTATCAAAGCGTTTATTCCAACTCTGAGAGGCTTGCACCAGTCCATAAATGGATCGCTGGAGCTTGCACACTTTGTTAGCTCCCTTTGGATCGACAAAACCTTCTGGTTGCATCATATACAACTCTTCTTCCAGAAATCCATTCAGGAATGCAGTTTTGACATCCATCTGCCAAATTTCATAATCATAAAATGCGGCAATTGCTAACATGATTCGGACAGACTTAAGCATCGCTACAGGTGAGAAAGTCTCATTGTAGTCAATCCCTTGAACTTGCCGAAAACCTTTCGCGACAAGTCGAGCTTTGTGGACAGTAATATTACCGTCAGCGTCAGTCTTCTTCTTGAAGATCCATTTATTCTCAATTGCTTGCCGATCATCGGGCAAGTCAACCAAAGTCCACACTTTGTTCTCATACATGGATCCCATCTCAGATTTCATGGCTTCAAGCCACTTTGCGGAATCTGGGCTCACCATCGCTTCTTCATAGTTCGTAGGTTCATCATGATCTTGTAGCATGACTTCTAGAACGGGATTACCATACCACTCTGGTGCGGATCTTGCTTTGGTTGATCTACGAGGTTCTTGATCTGAAATTTCATGATCATTATCATTAGTTTCCTCACTAACTGGTGTAGGTGTCACTGGAACAGTTTTCTGTGATGTACTACTTTCCAGTAAGGGAGCAGGTACAGTTACCTCGTCAAGTTCTACTTTCCTCCCACTCACTTCTTTCGAGAGAAACTCCTTCTCTAGAAAGTTTCCGAATTTAGCAACAAAAGTCTTGCCTTCGGATCTGTGATAGAAGGTGTATCCAATAGTTTCCTTTGGATATCCTATGAAGACACATTTCTCCGATTTGGGTTCGAGCTTCTCAGGTTGAAGCTTTTTCACATAAGCATCGCAGCCCCAAACTTTCAGAAATGACAACTTTGGTTTCTTGCCAAACCATAGTTCATAAGGCGTCGTCTCAACGGATTTTGATGGTGCCCCATTTAACGTGAATGCAGCCGTCTCTAGAGCGTATCCCCAAAACGATAGCGGTAAATCAGTAAGAGACATCATAGATCGCACCATATCTAGTAAAGTACGATTACGACGTTCGGACACACCATTACGCTATGGTGTTCCGGGTGGCGTGAGTTGCGAAACTATTCCACAATCAAATGTACACCAAACTCATAACTCAAATATTCTCCTCCACGATCAGATCGTAGAAACTTTATTTTCTTGCTACGATGATTTTCAACTTCACTCTGAAATTCCTTGAACTTTTCAAATGTTTCAGACTTATGTTTCATTAAGTAGATATATCCATATCTGCTTAAATCATCTGTGAAAGTGAGAAAATAATGATATCCGCCACGAGCCTCAATATTCATCGGACCACATACATCTGTATGTATGATTTCCAACAAATCTATTGCTCTCTCCATAGTACCGGAGAACGGTGTTTTGGTCATCTTGCCCATGAGGCACGGTTCGCAAGTACCAAGTGATTCATAATCAAGTGGTTCCAAAAGTCCATCAGAATGGAGTTTCTTCATGCGCTTTACACCGATATGACCTAAACGGCAGTGCCACAAATAAGTTGCACTCTCATTATCAACTCTGCATCTTTTGGCTTCAACATTATGAATATGTGTGTTACTACTATCGAGATTCAACAAGAATAGACCACTCTTCAAGGGTGCATGACCATAAAAGATATTACTCATATAAATAGAACAACCACTATTCTCTGATTTAAATGAATAACTGTCTCGCATCAAACAAGATCCAGATATAATGTTCATGCTTAAAGCTGGCACCAAATAACAATTATTTAGGTCTAATACTAATCCCGAAGGTAGATGTAGAGGTAGCGTGCCGACTGCGATCACATTGACTTTGGAACCGTTTCCCACGCGCATCGTCACCTCGTCCTTAACCAATCGTCGCTTGATCCGTAGTCCCTATTTCGAGTTGCAAATATTAGCAACAGAACCAGTATCAAATACCCAAGTGCTACTGCGAGCATTAGTAAGGTACACATCAATAACATGTATATCACATATACCTTTGTTCACCTTGCCATCCTTCTTATCCGCCAAATACTTGGGGCAGTTCCGCTTCCAGTGACCAGTCTGCTTGCAATAGAAGCACTCAGTTTCAGGCTTAGGTCCAGGTTTGGGTTTCTTCTCTTGAGTAGCAACTTGTTTGCCGTTCTTTTTGAAGTTCCCCTTCTTCTTCCCTTTGCCCTTTTTCTTGAAACTAGTGGTCTTGCTGACCATCAACACTTGATGTTCCTTCTTGATTTCTACCTCCGCAGCTTTCAGCATCGCGAAGAGCTTGGGAATAGTCTTGTTCATCCCTTGCATATTATAGTTCATCACGAAGCTCTTGTAGCTTGGTGGCAGTGATTGAAGAATTCTGTCAATGACGCAATCATCCGGAAGATTAACTCCCAACTGAATCAAGTGATTATTATACCCAGACATTTTGAGTATATGCTCACTGACAGAACTGTTCTCCTCCATCTTGCAGCTATAGAACTTATTGGAGACTTCGTATCTCTCAATCCGGGCATTTGCTTGAAATATTAACTTCAACTCCTGGAACATCTCATATGCTCCATGACGTTCAAAACGTCGTTGAAGTCCCTATTCTAAGCCGTAAAGCATGGCACACTGAACTATCGAGTAGTCATCAGCTTTGCTCTGCCAGACGTTCATAACATCCGGCGTTGCTCCTGCAGCAGGCCTGGCACCCAGCGGTGCTTCCAGGACGTAATTCTTCTGTGCAGCAATGAGGATAATCCTCAAGTTACGGACCCAGTCCGTGTTATTGCTACCATCATCTTTCAACTTTGTTTTCTCAAGGAACGCATTAAAATTCAACGGAACAACATCACGAGCCATCTATCTACAATCAAACATAAACAAGCAAGATACTAATCAGGTACTAAGTTTCATGATAAATTTAAGTTCAGTTAATCAAATTAATTAAAGAACTCCCACTTAGATAGACATTCCTCTAATCCTCTAAGTGATTACGTGATCCAAATCAACTAAACCATAACCAATCATCACGTGAGATGGAGTAGTTTTCAATGGTGAACATCGTTATGTTGATCATATTTACTATATGATTCACGCTCGACCTTTCGGTCTCCGTGTTCCAAGGCCATATCTGCATATGTTTGGCTCGTCAAGTATAACCTGAGTATTCCGCGTGTGCAACTGTTTTGCACCCGTTGTATTTGAACGTAGAACCTATCACACCCGATCATCACGTGGTGTCTCAGCATGAAGAACTTTCGCAACGGTGCATACTCAGGGAGAACACTTCTTGATAATTTAGTGAGAGATCATCTTATAATGATACCGTCAATCAAAGCAAGATAAGATGCATAAAAGGATAAACATCACATGCAATCAATATAAGTGATATGATATGGCCATCATCATCTTGTGCTTGTGATCTCCATCTCCGAAGCACCGTCGTGATCACCATCGTCACCGGCGTGACACCTTGATCTCTATCGTAGCATCGTTGTCGTCTCGCCAAACTTGTGCTTCCACGACTATTACTACCGCTTAGTAATAAAGTAAAGCATTACATCGCGATTTCATTGCATACAATAAAACGACAACCATAAGGCTCCTGCCAGTTGCCGATAACTCAGTTACAAAACATGATCATCTCATACAATAAAATTCAGCATCATGTCTTGATCATATCACATCACATCATGCCCTGCAAAAACAAGTTAGACGTCCTCTACTTTGTTGTTGCAAATTTTACATGGCTGCTACGGGCTTAAGCAAGAACCAATCTCACCTACGCATCAAAACCACAACGATAGTTTGTCAAATAGACTCCGTTTTAACCTTCGCAAGGACCGGGCGTAACCATACTTGGTTCAACTAAAGTTGGAGAGATAGTCGCCCGCAAGCCACCTATGTGCAAAGCACGTCGGGGGAACCGGTCTCGCGTAAGCGTACGTGTAATGTTGGTCCGGCTCGTCTCGTCCAACAATGCCGCCGTACCAAAGTATGACATGCTGGTAGGCAGTATGACTTATATCGCCCACAACTCACTTGTGTTCTACTCATGCATATAACATCAACATAAATAACCTAGGCTCGGATGCCACTGTTGGGTTTCGTAGTAATTTCAAAAAAAATTCCTACACTCACGCAAGATCATGTGATGCATAGCAACGAGATGGGAGAGTGTTGTCTACGTACCCACGCAGACCGACTGCGGAAGCGTTGACGCAACATAGAGGAAGTAGTTGTACGTCTTCACGATCCAACCGATCAAGCACCGAAACTACGGCACCTCCGAGTTCGAGCACACGTTCAGCTCGATGATGATCCCCGGACTCTGATCCAGCAAAGTGTCGGGGAAGAGTTCCGTCAGCACGACGGCGTGGTGACGATCTTGATGCACTACAGCAGCAGGGCTTCGCCTAAACTCCGCTACAGTATTATCGAGGACTATGGTGGCTGGGGGCACCGCACACGCCTAAGGAATAGATCACGTGGATCAACTTGTGTGTTCTAGGGTGCCTCTAGCTCAGTATATAAAGGACCAAAGGGGGGGAGGCTGGCCGGCCACAAGGGGTGCGCCAGGAGAGTCCTACTCCCTCTAGGAGTAGGATTCCCCCCAAAACTAGTTGGAATAGGATTCACGGAGGGGGAAAAGAGAGAGAGGGGGCCGGCCACCTCTCCTAGTCCTAATAGGACTAGGGGAAGGGGGAGGCCCGCAGCCCATGTAGGGCTGCCTCTCCTCTTTTCCACTAAGGCCCATCATGGCCCATTTAGCTCCCGGGGGGTTCCGGTAACCTTCCCGGTACTCCGGTAAAATCCCGATTTCACCCGGAACACTTCCGATATCCAAACATAGGCTTCCAATATATCAATCTTTATGTCTCGACCATTTCGAGACTCCTTGTCATGTCCGTGATCACATCCGGGACTCCGAACAACCTTCGGTACATCAAAATGCATAAACTCATAATATAACTGTCATCGTAACCTTAAGCGTGCGGACCCTACGGGTTCGAGAACAATGTAGACATGACCGAGACATGTCTCCGGTCAATAACCAATAGCGGGACCTGGATGCCCATATTGGCTGCTACATATTCTACGAAGATCTTTATCAGTCAGACCGCATAACAACATACGTTGTTCCCTTTGTCATCGGTATGTTACTTGCCCGAGATTCGATCGTCGGTATCCAATACCTAGTTCAATCTCGTTACCGGCAAGTCTCTTTACTCGTTCTGTAATACATCATCCCGCAACTAACTCATTAGTTGCAATGCTTGCAAGGCTTATGTGATGTGCATTACCGAGAGGGCCCAGAGATACCTCTCCGACAATCGGAGTGACAAAACCTAATCTCGAAATACGCCAACCCAACATGTACCTTTGGAGACACCTATAGTACTCCTTTATAATCACCCAGTTACGTTGTGACGTTTGGTAGTACCCAAAGTGTTCCTCCGGTAAACGGGAGTTGCATAATCTCATAGTTATAGGAACATGTATAAGTCATGAAGAAAGCAATAGCAACATACTAAACGATCGGGTGCTAAGCTAATGGAATGGGTCATGTTAATCAGATCATTCAACTAATGATGTGACCTCGTTAACCAAATAACAACTCATTGTTCATGGTTAGGAAACATAACCATCTTTGATTAACAAGCTAGTCAAGTAGAGGCATACTAGTGACACTTTGTTTGTCTATGTATTCACACATGTATTATGTTTCCGGTTAATACAATTCTAGCATGAATAATAAACATTTATCATGATTATAAGGAAATAAATAATAACTTTATTATTGCCTCTAGGGCATATTTCCTTCATATTGACATACTTATATTAGACTCCTGCGCTATTATTTGATCTTCTGTTCGACTTTTCTTTGTGAACACCGAACAAAGCATCAGGGGCTACTGTCTATGCGGTAATATTTTTCCTATATTTTAAAACACTTACCTTAAAGCCTGTTAGAAGGCTGGCACAGGCTTCAGTCAATCCGCTCTTGGCGGACTGAACCTTCTGGACCACCGCACTCATAATAGTATGGTGCTCCTCGTTGATGGAAGCGCCGCGAAGCGCTTCCAGCAGATTGTCCGGCGCCTATGGATGGACAGAGGTCACCGGCATAGGCGTCTTGCCTCTCTTAGAAGGAGGCCGCCTGCCCGAGCCCGGAACCACTGGAGGTTCCGGCGCGGTGTTCGGCTGAGGGCCGAACTCAGAGCTCTCAGGGGCCTTGTCCCCTCGGCTCCCGGAGTCTGGGAGGCCGCCTTGAGGCGCCTCTGGGACTGTCTCCCCTCAACCCGGTGCCTCGTGAGATAGCACCTCGGTGTCGTCCGCAGGATAGGGGGAGGTGGTGGTCGGAACTGGATCACTATCCATGTCCGACGAGCCCAGGGAGCCGTCCGATGATACATCGATACGGGCTTGGGGCGGCCTGCATAATCATATTCCGGCGTTAGGTAAAGTAGTGCGGCAAAGGAATACTATGACTTACTCTGGTATCCGAATACTTACGACTTCCCTAGGGGCTTGGCCCTGGGCAGCCACTCGTCTTCACCGTCGGCGTCGGTGGTAGAGTAGTCTGGAAGGAGAGTTCTCCCCTTCTTGGACCCCTCGCCCCCCCAGTTGGGGCGGCCTTTCTTTTCTTATCTCCCTCAACTGGATGGGGATCATCTTCTTCTTCTTCCTCATCTTCGGGGGAGGAGTGCGCCGCAGAGTCATCGGACGGTGAGTCCGGCGACGCCTGGCGTCGGGAACTCTTTCGGGTTCTCTTGGCCTTCTTGTTCTTCTCCGGCACTGTATAAGGAGCCGGAGTCAGCATCTTCGCCAGAAGAGCGTCTGCTGGGCCTTCGAGCAAAGGAGCCGGACAATCGATCTGTCCGGCCGTCTCCTGCCAGTCCTGTCAAAGGTACGGGAGTTTAGATCCCGCATGGAGTCAATCTATAAAAAATAAGTATCTTGTGAAAGGCAAAGCAGTTTACCGCACTGGCTTGGCACTTCGCGCTGAGTCCGCGATCCTCAGTAATGGGAGGGGCGACCTCGGCGCTTTTGAACAGCACCCTCCAGGCATCTTCATGAGTTGTGTTGAAGAGCCTGTTCAGAGTTCGGTGCTGCACCGGGTCGAACTCCCACAAGTTTAAGTCTCGTTGTTTGCACGGCAGGATCCGGCGGTGGAGCATGACCTGGACTACGTTGACGAGTTTGAGCTTCTTGTTCACCATCTTTTGAATACATGTTTGGAGTCTGGTCAGCTCTCCCAAACTACCCCAGGACAGGCCCTTCTCTTTCGGGGAGGTGAGCCGTGTGGGGATGCCAGATTGGAACTTGAGGGTTGCTGCCCATGCAGGGTCACGCGGCTCGGTGATGTAGAACCACCCCGATTGCCACCCCTTTATGGTTTCCACAAAGGAGCCCTCGGGCATTTTTCCCACCATGGCACCTCCGCACTCCGCCTGGCGGCCGCCCACAACCTTCGGCTTGACATTGAAGGTCTTCAGCCATAAGTCGAAGTGGGGCTTGATGCGGAGGAAGGCCTCGCACACGACGATAAATGCCGAGATGTTGAGGATGAAGTTCGGGGCCAGATCATGGAAATCCAGGCCGTAGTAGAACATGAGCCCCCGGACGAATGGGTGGAGAGGGAATCCCAGTCCGCGGAGGAAATGGGTGAGGAACACTACCCTCTCATGGGGCCTGGGGGTGGGGATGAGCTGCCCCTCATATGGGAGCCGGTGCGCGATGTCGTCGGATAGGTATCTGGCTCTCCTCAGCTTCTTGATGTCTCCCTCCGTGACGGAGGAGACCATCCACCTGCCTCCCACTCCGGACATGGTTGGAGAAGGTTGAGGTGGTAAGTGCGGACTTGGGCGCTAGAGCTCGAGTGTGCGAAAACGGATGAGCAAAGGAGGAAGAAGGCGTGGATGAAAAGGTAAATCCTTATCCCTTTATATTGGCGGACGAAACTAAGCGTCCCCACTAGCCTGGTAAAACTCGCTTATCCCCCAAGCGCCGTAATCGATGGCGCAGTTGGGTTACCCACGCCCGTATTGACGAGAATCCCGTGATAGGGGGACACGATCTCTGCTTTAACAAGACGTGTCAAAAAATGCCTCGCGTTATGTGTGGGGCTAGTTAAAGGAAACGGTTCGAATAATCACCGGGCCATGGCATAATGTGGTGTTGCCAAAACAAGTCCGCAGATTAGATTTTTGAACATATTATTCTCTCTACGGTGGTCTGTGGAACTTATTTTGCAGGGTTAGACACTATCCTTGTATTCAAATTCTTCTGTGATGTATTCGGAGAAGGAACCCGCCTTGCAATGCCGAAGACAATACTACGCGCCGGACTCATCGTCATTGAAGCCTGGTTCAGGGGCTACTGAGGGAGTCCTAGATTAGGGGGTCTCCGGACAGCCGGATTATATCCTTTGGCCGGACTATTGGACTATGAAGATACAAGATTGAAGACTTCATCTCGTGTCCGGATGGGACTCTACTTGGCGTGGAAGGCAAGCTAGGCAATACGGATATGGATATCTCCTCCTTTGTAACCGACCTTGTGTAACCCTAACCCTCTCCGGTGTCTATATAAACCGGAGGGTTTTAGTCCGTAGGACAACATACGATCATACCATAGGCTAGCTTCTAGGGTTTAGCCTCTCTGATCTCGTGGTAGATCTACTCTTGTACTACCCATATTATCAATATTAATCAAGCAGGACGTAGGGTTCTACCTCCATCAAGAGGGCCCGAACGTGGGTAAAACATCGTGTCCCCTGCCTCCTGTTACCATCCGCCTTAGACACACAGTTCGGGGCCCCCTACCCGAGATCCGCCGGTTTTGACACCGACAGCCGGCCTTCCACCCCTTAACCTCAAGTGAAGTGTTGGATGAGTTCATTGCCATGAACATCATGAACAAGACTGCCGACATGCTCTTGCTCGTGCCCGGTCAAATAAGAGCACTCCCTCCCTTGCTTTGAAGGCCAATGCCATTCCAGAAGAAGAAGAGGAAGAATAAGAGGAGTGTGCTCCCGAGGACACCAAATATGATTACCATGAGCACCGGGCTTTTGCGTCAAGGCAATTTTAGAGCAACAAGAGGAACTCAAGGCCCAACGTTGCTACCTCTTGAGCACTGCGTTGGTTATCCCTTGAAGTGGAAATGGTGATGCGGCAAAGTAGCATAAGTATTTCCCTCAGTTTTTGAGAACCAAGGTATTAAACCAGTAGGAGACTACACGCAAGTCCCTCGTACCTGCACAAACAAATAAGAACCTCGCAACCAACACGATAAAGGGGTTTTCAATTCCTTCACGGTCACTTACGAGAGTGAGATCTGATAGAGATAATAAGATAAATAAATATTTTTGGTATTTTTATGATATAGATTGAAAGTAAAGATTGCAAAATAAAATAGATTGGAAACTTATATGATAAAAGATAGACCCGAGGGCCATAGGTTTCACTAGTGGCTTCTCTGAAGATAGCATAAGTATTACAGTGGGTGAACAAATTACTGTCGAGCAATTGATAGAAAAGTGCATAATTATGAGAATATCTAGGCATGATCATGTATATAGGCATCATGTCCGCGACAAGTAGACCGAAACGATTCCGCATCTACTACTATTACTCCATACATCGACCGCTATCCAGCATGCATCTAGAGTATTAAGTTCATAAGAACAGAGTAACACATTAGGCAAGATGACATGATGTAGAGGGATAAACTCAAGCAATATGATATAAACCCCATCTTTTTATCCTCAATGACAACAATACAATGCGTGCCTTGCTGCCCCTGCTGTCACTGGGAAAGGACACCGCAAGATTGAACCCAAAGCTAAGCACTTCTCCCATTGCAAGAAAGATCAATCTAGTAGGCCAAACCAAACTGATAATTCAAAGAGACTTGCATAGATAACCAATCATACATAAGAGATTTGAGAGAAGAATCAAATATTGTTCATAGATAAACTTGATCATAAACCCACAATTCATCGGATCTCGACAAACACACCGCAAAAAGAGTTACATCGAATAGATCTCCAAGAAGATCGAGGAGAACTTTGTATTGAGATCCAAAGAGAGAGAAGAGGCCATCTAGCTAATAACTACGGACCTGAAGGTCTGTGGTAAACTACTCACACATCATCGGAGAGGCTATGGTGTTGATGTAGAAGCCCTATGTGATCGATTCCCCCTCCGGCGGAGCTCCAGAAAAGGCCGCAAGACGGGATCACTTGGGTATAGAAGGTTGCAGTGGTGGAAATAGGGTTTCGTGTTGCTCCCGGATGTTTTCAGGGTATATGGACTGAGGGAGTCTTGGATTAGGGGGTGTCCGGATGGCCGGACTATACCTTCAGCCGGACTCCTGGACTATGAAGATACAAGATTGAAGACTTCGTCCCATGTCCGGAAGGGACTTTCCTTGGCGTGGAAGGCAAGCTTGGCGATACGGATATGTAGATCTCCTACCATTGTAACCGACTTTGTGTAACCCTAACCCTCTCTGATGTCTATATAAACTGGAGGGTTTTAGTCCGTAGGACAACATACAGAACAACAATCATACCATAGGCTAGCTTCTAGGGTTTAGCCTCTCCGATCTCGTGGTAGATCTACTCTTGTACTACCCATATCATCAATATTAATCAAGCAGGACGTAGGGTTTTACCTCCATCAAGAGGGCCCGAACCTGGGTAAAACTTCGTGTCCCTTGCCTCTTGTTACCATCCGGCCTAGACGCAAAGTTCGGGACCCCCTACCCAAGATCCGGCGGTTTTGACACCGACATTGGTGCTTTCATTGAGAGTTCCTCTGTGTCGTCGCCGTTAGGCTTGATGGCTCCTACGATCATCAATAGCCATGCAGTCCAAGGTGAGACCTTCCTCCCCGGACAGATCTTCGTCTTCGGCAGCTTCGCACTACGGGCCAATTCACTTGGCCATCTGGAGCAGATCGAAAGCTATGGCCCTGGCCGTCAGGTCAGATTTGGAAGTTTAAACTACACGGCTAACATCCGCGGGGACTTGATCTTCGACGGATTCGAGCCACTACCGAGCGCGCCGCACTGTCACGACGAGCATGATCTAGGTCTGCCGCCGAACAGTGCCCTGGAGGCCGCACCCGCATCGGCTTCGACCCTTAATTCGGAGCCAACTGCGCCGATTGAGGATGGGTGGTTGGACGCCGCCTCGGGGGCTGCGATCCCAACGGCGATCGAGCCGAACACCAGCCCCGCACTCCACGAGACTCGTGACTCCAAGGAGCCGGACTCCTCTCCGGACTCCGAACCCTCCGCGCCCCTGCCGATCGAATCCGATTGGGCGCCGATCATGGAGTTTGCTGCCACAGACATCTTTCAGCACTCGCCTTTCGGCGATATTTTGAAGACACTAAAGTCTCTCTCTTTATCAGGAGAGCCCTGGCCGGACTACGGTCAGCAAGGTTGGGATACAGACGATGAAGAAATTCAAAGCCCACCCACCACCCACTTTGTAGCCACTGTCGATGATTTAACCGACATGCTCGACTTCGACTCCGAAGACATCGACGGTATGGACGCCGATGCAGGTGACAATGAAGAACCAGCGCCTATTGGGCCCTAGAAAGCCACCTCGTCATATGACATATACATGGTGGACACCCCAAAAGAAGGAGATGGCGATGGAACAACGGAGGATGACCCCTCCAAGAAACAGCCTAAGAACCGGCGTCAGCGGCGCCGCTCAAAATCCCGCCAAAGAAAATACGGTGATTCCAGCACGGGAGATAATAATAGTCCGGAGAGTGCCGAAGAAAACCCCCTTCAGCAAGATTTAGCACAGGAGGATGGAGAAGCCAGCCCTCATGAGAGAGCGGCAGACAGAGAGGTCGAGGACGATAATTATATGCCTCCCTCCGAAGACGAGGCAAGCCTCGACGACGACGAATTCGTCGTGCCAGAGGATCCCGTCGAGCAAGAGCGTTTTCAACGCAGGCTTATGGCCACGGCAAGAAGCCTCAAGAAAAAACAACAACAGCTTAGAGCTGATCAAGATTTGCTAGTTGATAGATGGACTGAAGTCCTTGCGGCCGAAGAGCATAAACTCGAACGCCCCTCCAAGAGCTACCCAAAGCATAGGTTGCTACCCCGATTAGAGGAGGAAGCACTTAAACCTACATCACCAGCACTTGATACGGCCGGCCGGCCACCTCGTGGCCGCGACAGAGAGGCCTCTCGGCCCTCCACTCAAGCCGCACCCCGTACCAAGGCACGGGAAAATGCGCCTGACCTGCGAGATATGTTGGAGGACAAGGCAAGGCAAACAAGATCGATCTACGGATCGCGTGGGCACCCCACGACTCGAGACGGTAACCGTCACGCCGGACACAAATCCGGTAGGGCCGAACACATTAGACAAAGCTCATTGGAGCTACGTCGTGATATAGCCCAGTACAGAGGCGCCGCACACCCACTATGCTTCACAGACGAAGTAATGGATCATCAAATCCCTGATGGTTTCAAACCCGTAAACATCGAATCATATGATGGCACAACAGATCCTGCGGTATGGATCGAGGATTATCTCCTTCATATCCACATGGCCCGCGGCGATGATCTCCACGCCATCAAATACCTCCCACTCAAGCTTAAAGGACTAGCACGGCATTGGCTTAACAGCTTGCCAGCAGGATCAATCAGTTGTTGGGAGGACCTGGAAGCCGCATTCCTCGACAATTTCCAGGGCACTTATGTGCGAGCACCAGACGCCGATGACCTAAGCCACGTAATTCAGCAGCCAGAGGAATCGGCCAGGCAATTCTGGACACGGTTCCTAACAAAGAAAAATCAAATAGTCGACTGTCCGGACGCAGAGGCCCTAGCAGCCTTCAAGCACAATATCCGTGATGAGTGGCTTGCCAGGCACCTTGGACAGGAAAAGCCGAAATCTATGGCAGCACTCACGACACTCATGACCCTCTTTTGCGCGGGAGAAGACAGCTGGCTTGCTCGTAGCAACAATATGACCAAGAACCCTGGTAATTCGGATACCAGGGACAGTAGTGGCAGGTCACGTCGCAACAAGAAGAAGCACCGCATTAGCGGCGACAATGCTGAGGATACGACAGTTAATGCCGGATTCAGAGGCTATAAATCCGGTCAGCGGAAAAAGCCATTCAAAAGAAATACTAGGGGCCCGTCCAGTTTGGACCGAATACTCGACCGCTTGTGCCAGATACATGGCACCCCTGAAAAGCCGGCCAATCACACCAACAGGGATTATTGGGTGTTCAAGCAGGCAGGCAAGTTAAATGCCGAAAATACCGACAAGGGGCTGCATAGCGATGACGAAGAAGAGCCCCGTCCGCTGAACAACAGTGGATAGAAGGGTTTTCCCCCACAAGTGCGGACGGTGAACATGATATACGCAACCCACATCCCCAAGAGGGAGCGGAAGCGCGCGTTAAGGGACGTATACGCAGTAGAGCTAGTCGCCCCAAAGTTCAACCCATGGTCCTCCTGCCCGATCACCTTTGATCGAAGGGACCATCCCACTAGCACCCGTCATGGCGGATTCGCCGCATTGGTTCTAGACCCAATTATTGACGGATTTCATCTCACTAGAGTCCTTATGGACGGTGGCAGCAGCCTGAACCTTCTTTACCAGGATACAGTGCGGAAAATGGGCATAGATCCCTCGAGGATTAAGCCCACCAAAACGACCTTTAAAGGCGTAATACCAGGTGTAGAGGCCAACTGTACAGGCTCAGTCACACTTGAAGTGGTCTTCGGATCTCCGGATAATTTCCGAAGCAAGGAGTTAATCTTCGACATAGTCCCATTCCGCAGTGGCTATCACGCACTGCTCGGGCGAACCGCATTCGCCAAGTTCAACACGGTACCTCACTACGCATACCTTAAGCTCAAGATGCCAGGCCCTCGAGGAGTAATTACGGTCAATGGAAACACCGAACGCTCCCTCCGAACGGAGGAGCACACGGCGGCCCTTGCAGCGGAAGTACAAAGCAGCCTCTCTAGGCAGTTCTCCAGTCTGACCATTAAACGTCCGGACACCGTCAAGCGCGCCCGGAGTAACCTACAACAAGACCGCCTAGCACGTTCCGAGCAGGCGTAGCAATGCGGCCCCAACCCCAGCCCTCGCAAAAATGCGACGCCAGTGCTTCGCGTACATAACTACGCTCTAGAAATACCATGGGTACAGGGGGAGGGGCACCATCACGGCACACCCGAAACACGGCTTAAACCGCACCAGGGGCTACCGATTTTTTAATTTTCTCTTACTTTCAGGACTCCATTCTTTGGAAGGCCTGTTCGGCAGTTCAATTGCCGCACAAACGATGCAAGAACCAGGGAAGCAGACAAGCCATGCCGCATTACGGAACTCCCAGGTGGTCTCTATCACGAGCAGTATACCTGTTTCGCATACCATTCCGCAGCCTGCCCCTGGAACGGACATGTTAAACAGTCCAACCTTTTGCTTATCGCATTATTTGTATCGTTCTGCTTTGATCGCAGCCCTTTTTAATAAACAATGCATAGCTTTTGTCTATTTTTGCATTACTCTTTTTTTTACAAATATATGTTCATTAATGACATGTTGCACCCGTACACTTCGGTACGGCCAAAATACACCAGGGGCTTTAGTACCCCTCAATATGGTGTGAGAAGTCCGAACACTTTAACAAGTGCAGCACCCCGAACTTATAGCATTATATGCATCGACTCCGAATCATGTCTTGGGTCAATAGTTGGGTTTTCCCAGCTCCTATGTTTTGGTGCCTTACGTTCCGCTATGTTGGCTAAGGTAGCACTAGGAGAACTACTGTGATTATGCCTCAATTGAGCTGGGTCGAGCACCTCAGTAGAGAAAGCTAAAACTGACTGTCATGATGAAGCGAGAGCTGGTCGATGTTCGAGAGGTTTTTCGAGTCCCTAAAGACTTATGCCGCTTAGAGCGAGGAGTCGGCTCTGTCCGACCAAGGCGTGGATAGCGCCCCGAACTCGGTCTTCCGAATACCAGGGGCTTCGCCGAAATTTAAAATTATAGAATTCTATGGCTAAGTGAGACTGTTCACGCATTATAGTCCGATTGCCTTGTTCGTTGTGCTGAGCGCCTCCCTCGAAGGACCCAAACATGGGAAAAAGAGCGCTCAGGTTTATCCCCGAACACGCCAGCACTAGCGGCACGGGGGTAGAAGCCGACGACTCGCCATCTCTCAGAATTGATAAACAGCCGCACAGAAGGTAATATTTTAAATTCCAACAGCATTGCTTAGCGCATATGAACAAGTTTTCAGCACACAGGACAAAACGAGCGAGTTTTACTCAAAAATTACATCCCTGGAACATTCATCCACCATAAGGAATGCACCCTTCAGAACATCCTTATAATAATTCTCGGGCTTGCGATGCTCTTTCCCTGGCGGTGGCCCGTCCTTCACAAGCTTCTCAGCATCCAGCTTGCCCCAGTGCACCTTAGCACGGGAAAGGGCCCTACGGGCACCTTCAATGCAGATGGAGCGCTTGATGACTTCGAGCCTTGGACAAGCCCCCACCAGCCGCCGCACCAGCCCCTGCAATAGCCACTATAATCCTGTCATTTTTTGCAATTGCACCTTTTTTATATATATTTAAACAAGGTATTTCTTACCTTCCTTGTCCTCGAGCTGCTTCTTGGCACGCCCGAGCTCTTGCTCGGACTGCTCGAGGTTCTGCTTTAGCGTGTCCACTTCCACAGTCAGTGCGGCGGACGCCAGCAGAGAAGCCTGCATACGCATATTGACTCCTTTTTGTTAGACTCCTGCGAATTTTATTTGATCCTCTATTCGGCTTTTCTTCCCGAACGCCAAACAGAGCATCAGGGGCTACTGTCTATGCGGTAATATTATTTACACATTCTTTACTTACCTCAAAGCCTGTTAAAAGGCTAGCACAAGCTTCAGTCAGTCCACTCTTGGCGGACTGAACCTTCTGGACCACCGCACTTATAATGGTGCGGTGCTCCTCGTTGATGGAGGCGCCTTTGAGCACCTCCAACAGATTATCCGGCGCCTCCGGTTGGACAGGGGTCACCGGCACGGTGGGCTTGCTCCTCTTGGAAGGAGTTCGCCCGCCGGACTCTGGAACCTTTGAAGGTTTTGGAGCGGTGTCCGGCCTAGAGCCGGACTTGGAGCCCTGGGGGGTTTTATCCCCTTTACTCCTGGAGTCCGGGAGGTCGCCTTGCGGCGCCTCCAGGACCACCTCCTCCTGGCTTGGAACCTATTGGGACAACACTTCGGCGTCGTCCCTAGGGCGGGGGAGGTAGCCGTCGGAAGCGAATTCACATCCGACGAGTCCAGTGAACCGCTCGACAACGCATCGAGCCGGTCTTTGGGTGGGCTGCATAATCATATTCGACATCAGGGAAAGCTGTGAAATAAAGGAATACTCTGAATTACTCTAGTATCCGGATACTTACGATTTCGCCAGGGGCTTGGCCCTAAGCGGCCACTCCTCTCCGCCGTCGTCGGCGTCGGTGGAGTAGTCCGGAGGAAGGGTTTTCGCCTTCTTGGACCCTTCGGCCTCCCTAGTCAGGGCGGCCTTCCTTTTCTTCTCTCCTCCCGCTGGAGGGGGAGAGGTCTCTTCTTCCTCCTCCTCGTTTTCACGGGAGGAATGCGCCTTGGAGCCGTCGGATGATGAACCCGACACCTCCTGGCGCCGGGCACTTTTTCGAGTCCCCGTGGCCTTCTTCGTGACCTTCTTCTCCGGCACCACATAGGGTGCCGGAACTAGCAGCTTCACCAAGCGGGCATCAGCTGGGTCTTTGGGCAAAGGAGCCAGATAGTCGATCTGTCCGGACTTCGCCTGCCAATCCTGTCAAAGGTCAGGGAGCTTAGATCCCGCATAGAGTTAAACTATGAAAAACTAATACCCTGTAAAAGGTACAAACAACTTACCGCGCTAGCGTGACGCTGCGCGCTGAATCCGCGATCCTCAGTAGCGAATGAGGGGGCCTCGACACCCTTGAAAAGCACCTTCCAGGTATCTTCGTACGTCATGTCGAAGAACCTGCTCAGAGTTCGATGCTGCGCCGGGTTGAACTCCCACAGATTGAAGGCCCGTTGTTGACATGGGAGGATCGGCGGATGAGCATAACCTGGACTACGTTGACAAGCTTGAGCTGCTTGTTCACCAGGGTTTGGATGCATGTTTGCAGTCCAGTCACCTCTTCTTTGCTGCCCCATGATAGGCCCGTCTCTTTCCTGGACGTGAGCCGCGTTGGGGGTCCGGACCGGAACTCGGGGGCTGCGACCCACTCAGGGTCGCGCGGCTCGGTGATGTAAAACCACCCTGATTGCCACCGCTTCAGGGTCTCCACAAAAGAGCCCTCGAGCCATAAGACGTTGGTAATCTTGCCCACCATGGAGCCTCCACACTCCGCCTGGTTGCCGCGCACCACCTTCGGCTTGACATTGAAAGTCTTGAGCCATAGGCCGAAATGGGGGCGGATGCGGAGGAAAGCCTCACACACGATGATAAACGCCGAGATGTTGAGGATGAAGTTTGGGGCCAGATCATGGAAATCCAGGCCATAGTAGGACATGATTCCCCAGACGAATGGGTGGATAGGAAAGCCCAGTCCGCGGAGGAAGTGGGGAAGGAACACTACCTTCTCATGGGGCCTTGGGGTGGGGAGGAGCTGCCCCTCTTCAGGAAGCCGGTACGCGATGTCGTTAGACAAGTATCCGGCCTTCCTCAGTTTTTTGATGTGTCCCTCCGTGATGGAGGAGACCATCCACTTGCCTCCCGCTCTGGACATGGCTGGAAAAGGTTGAGGTGGGGAGTGCGGACTTGGGCGCTGGAGCTCGAGTGCACGAAAATGGATAGGCAAAGGAGGAAGAAGGCGTAGGTGAAAAGATGGATCCTTATCCCCTTATATGGGTGGACGCAACTGCGTGTCCCCACCAGCCTAGTAAAACTCGCTTATCTCCAAGCGCCCTAAACAATGGCACGGTTGGGTTACCCACGCCCGTATTGATGAGAATCCCGGAATAAGGGGACACGATCTCTGCTTCGACGAGACGTGTCAAGGAAACCGCCTCGCATGACACGCTGAGGTGGGACAATAAAACGATTCGAATAAAGGCTTGGCCATGGTGCGATGCCACACTATGGAATACGTCAGCAGATTAGATTTGTGTAAATATTATTCTTTCTATGGCAATATGTGGAAACTTATTTTGCAGAGCCGGACACTATCTTTGTGTTCAAAATCTTCTGTGAAGTACTTGGAGGAGGAACCCGCCTTGCAATGCCGAAGACAATCTACGCGCCGGACTCGTCGTCATTGAAGCCTGGTTCAGGGGCTACTGAGGGAGTCCTAGATTAGGGGGTGTCCGGATGGCCGGACTATACCTTCAACCGGACTCCTGGACTACAAATATACAAGATTGAAGACTTCGTCCCGTGTCTGGAAGGGACTTTCCTTGGTGTGGAAGGCAAGCTTGGCGATACGGATATGTAGATCTCCTACCATTGTAACCGACTTTTTGTAATACCATAGGCTAGCTTCTAGGGTTTAGCCTCTCCGATCTCGTGGTAGATCTACTCTTGTACTACCCATATCATCAATATTAATCAAGCAGGACGTAGGGTTTTACCTCCATCAAGAGGGCCCGAACCTGGGTAAAACTTCGGGTCCCTTGCCTCCTGTTACCATCCGGCCTAGACGCAGAGTTCGGGATCCCCTACCCGAGATCCGCCGGTTTTGACATTGACATGGACATATATAAGAGGAAGAAGTAGGTCGGTGGAGCCACGAGGGGCCCACGATGGTGGGGGGCGCGCCCAGCGGGGGCAGGCATGCCTCCCTTCCTCGTGGCCTCCTCGTTGATTTCTTGACGTCTACTCCAAGTCCCCTGTATCACGTTTGTTCCAAAAATAACTCTCCCAAAGGTTTCATTCCGTTTGGATTCCGTTTGATATTCCTTTTCTGCGAAACACTGAAATAGGCAAAAAATAGCAATTTGCACCGGGCTTTGGGCTAGTAGGTTAGTCCCAAAAATAATATAAAAGTGTATAAATAAGCCCATTAACATCCAAAACAAATAATATAATAGCATGGAACAATCAAAAATTATAGATACATTGGAGACGTATCAAACGTCACCAAGAACAACTCAAGTGGGTCAAAGAACAAGCAACGTGTAAGAACTTGCTACAATTGCAGCAATGTGAGTCACTTCATGGTGGATTGCCCCTACAAGAAGAGGGAAGACAATGGTGGCAAACCCATTCGCAAAGATAAAGCCAAGTCCTTCCCTAGCAAGAACAACTTCACGAAGAAGACTCCTCCAAAGGGCTGGCTCATGAAGAGTACCCCTCCGACGATGAGGAGGAAGATGCAAGTGGAGAAGGAATGACAACGACAACCATTGACATTGCTACATCTTCTCCCTCCAAGGTGTCTGTCTTCGACGCCCCAATGAAAACACCATTGCCAAGTGTCTCATGGCCAAAGGTATCAACAAGGTAACTCCCAACATTAAAACCACCATCATTACTACTCCTTCATTGTTAGATTGTGTTGATGATAGTGAGGTGGAGAAAGTTGGTGAGAATGTGTTTCACCAAGTTTGTGAGCAAGCTCAGGGTGAGTCCAAGAAGCACTTTGTTGCTCTCTTGGAACAACTTGGTGAGGCCAATGATATCATTGAGTCGCATGAGGATACCATCTCCAAATTGGAGGGGCATAGTCGTGACTATGCTGATGAGATTGCGGATCTTTCCATCGCTCTAGAGGAAGACTGAGATATTCGTTTGACTCTTGAGGAGTCACACAATGTTGATCATGCTAAATTACAAAAAGATCTTGATCATACTATTGTTCTTACTTGTGTTCTTAAATCTGAGAAAGCCGCACTTGGGGTTGGCCATAATAGACTCAAGGAAGAATTTGATACACTTGACAAGGCTCACAAGGTCTTGAAGGGTGCTCATGCTTCTCTCAAAGAGTCTCATGATTAACTCCAAGCGAAGCTAACCAAGGAGATTTACACTTGTCCACCTTTCGTTCTAATTGATAATGCCCATGCTACTAACCCTTGTTGCGAGCATGTGCATCTCGTGGAGGAAAATGCTAAGTTGAAAGAGCAACTTGAGAAGGGTCTTCTGACTTGCATATAAGGTGAGAAGAACCTCAATGAACTTTTGAGCAATCAAAAGGAAGTTGTAGGAAAGAAAGGACTTGGGTTTGTACCCAAGTCAAAGAAGAAGAAGAAGAAGAACAAGACCAAGACCAAGCCATCTCTCCCGCTCAAGGACACCTTTGTCAAGGCGGGTGAGGGTGCTCATGATAAGAATAGGAACAAGGAAGTGGGTGGTAATGCCAAGAAGGGCAAACCTCTCCTAGCAACAAAGCCGATGACTTTAACCCCTCTTATGTTTTGTGCCGTGCTAGTGATGGGCATGTTTATGCTAAATTTGTTGGTTCTTCTTATGAGTACATTGAATGGTCTATTTGGGTTCCTACGACCCTTGCTACTAACATCAAAGGACCCATTCAAAAATGGGTACCTAAATCCAAGCATTGATCTCTTGTAGGAGTTTGCTACCGGTGGGGTGTCATGGTTGCTCGATAGTGGAGCAACAAATCATATGACCGGGAGCAAGGACTTGGTGGTGGACGTGCATCCAATTCCATTTATGCCCATCCATGACCAATTCGGTGATGCTTCAACTTCTAAGGTATTGGGGCTTGGCAAGGTGGTCATCTCTCAAGATTTAACTATTGAGAAGGTCATGCTTGTTGAGTCCCTTGCATACAATTTACTTTTCGTTCGTCAACTTGCAGTTATGGGCTTTGCAACATTCTTTGATCTAGATACCGTGTCCCTTTTGTGGAGCAATACTCTTAAAGTATCCTTTGTTGGGCATGTGGAGAATGGTCTCTATGTGGTGAACTTTTCGGAGAGACCCACTAAGACCGCGACTTGCCTAATGGCTAAAGTTGATGTGGATTGGCTTTGGCATCGCCGACTAGCCCACGTCAATATGAGATCTTTGCAAAGCCTCCTCAAAGGGGACCACATGGGTGGACTAACAAATGTGAGTTTTGCCGAAGACTGTGCTTGCAGTGCTTGTATTGAAGGAAATCTTCATGAAACGGCTCACCGACCATCGACTATCATTTAGTCAAAGAGGCCCTTGGAGCTCCTTCACATGGATCTCTTTGGTCCTCCATACTTTGATAGTCTTGGTGGAAGAAAGTATTGCTTAGTGATTGTGGATGACTACTCAAGATAAACATGGGTATACTTCTTCAAGAAGAAGAGTGAGACTCAACTAAGCGTCATCAACTTTGCAAATGAAGCTCAACGTCAACATGAAGCAAAGATCTTGATGATTAGAAGTGACAATAGCATCGAGTTCAAGAACTACACCTTGGATGAGTTTCTTAATGGCGAGGGGATCAATCACCAATATGCCGCACCCTATAACCCTCAACAAAATGGTGTGGCGGAAAGAAAGAACTGGACGTTGATGGATGCGGAAAGGACCATGATGGCGGAATTCAAATCTCCGTACAACTTTTGGGGCGAAGCCATCAACACTGGTTGTCATGCTTCCAATAGGCTCTACCTATGCAAAGGCTTGAACAAGACTCCTTATGAAATACTTACCGGCAACAAGCCCAACCTCAAGTACTTTCGGGTGTTCGGTTGTTTCATTCTCAAAAAGGGTGTTCGTTTGTCTAAATTCTAACCTAGAGCTTGATACGTCTCCAACTTATCTATAAATTTTGATCGTTCCATGCTATTATATTATCTGTTTTGGATGTTTAATGGGCTTTAATATGCTCAGGCATGAGTCAGATGAGAGTCCTGTTGGTTCACGTCTAGCTCTTGGAATGAGGAGTCTTGTGTTCGAAGTCTAGCAACCCATCAGCGCATCATGGAAGGCCACATGTATTGCGGGTTGATTTTAAAAAATGTCAGGGTTTTTTTTTGACAAAAAGTGTGCGACGGTGAACCCGACAGAGTCAATCCGTGCTTTATTATTAGGGAAAGATTTTTGGGACTAACCTATTAACCGGAAGCCCAGTGCCGGTTTCTGTTTTTTCCCTATATCAGTGTTTCGCAGAAAATGAATACCAAACGGAATGAAACCTTCGCGATGATCTTTCTTGGACCGAAAGCAAACCAGGAGACTTGGAATGGAAGTCTGGAACTCCGTGAGGCGGCCTGATAATTCCCAAGTGCAGGGAATCATCGTAGCAATTTCCAAAGGCGGAAGTGATAAGTATGGAGTGTCGAACCCACAAGGAGCTAAAGGTAATATCAATATTCTCTCAAGCCCTATCTTCCACTGATACGACTCTACGTACACCGCACGTTTGCTTCCAACTAGAAACGAGAAATAAAACTATGTTGTGGGTATGAAGTGGATAACTTTGTATGATATCGGAGAGCTAAAATATGAAAGTAGGTGTTGTTATCATAAAGTTAGAATATATTACTAAATATTATAAATAGCGAGTGTGGAATAATGGTGGATCGGTGTGCGGAATTGTCCTAGGCAATTGTTAACAAGACCGGTAATCACTATTGCAGTTTCATATGAGGGAGAGGCATAAGCTAACATACTTTCTCTACTGGGATCATATGCACTTATGATTGGAACTCTAGCAAGCATCCGCAACTACTAAAGATCATTAAGGTAAAACCCAACCATAGCATTAAAGCATAAAGTCCTCTTTATCCCATACGCAACAACCCCCTTACTCGGGTTTGTGTTTCAATCACTCACGCAACCTACTATAAGCGAATCGTAAACATATTGCAACACCCTATAGCGGGAATCCCTCATGCTTGCGCAACACGGAGGGCACCATAGGACATCACCAAAGTAAAACATACAACTCATACTGAGGGAGTCCTGGATTAGGGGGTTTTCGGACAGCCGATCTATATCCTTTGGCCGGACTGTTAGACTATATTGAAGACTTCGTCCCGTGTCCGGATGGGACTTTCCTTGGCGTGGAAGGCAAGCTTGGGAATACAGACATGTAGATCTCCTCCCATTGTAACCGACTCTGTGTAACCCTAGCCCTCTCTGGTGTCTATATAAACCGGAGGGTTTTAGTCCATAGGACGAACAGACAATCATACCATAGGCTAGCTTCTAGGGTTTAGCCTCTCCGATCTTGTGGTAGATCTACTCTTGTACTACCCATATCATCAATATTAATCAAGCAGGACGTAGGGTTTTACCTCCATCAAGAGGGCCCAAACCTGGGTAAAACATTGTGTCCCCTGCCTCCTTTTACCATCCGGCCTAGACGCACAGTTCGGGACCCCCTACCCGAGATCCGCCGGTTTTGACACCGACATTGGTGCTTTCATTGAGAGTTCCTCTGTGTCGTCGCCATTAGGCTTGATGGCTCCTACTATCATCGATAGCGATGCAGTCCAGGGTGAGACTTTTCTCCCCAGATAGATCCTCGCGTTCGGCAGCTTTGCACTGCAGGCCAATTCGCTTGGCCATCTATAGAAGATCGAAAGTTACGCCCCTGGCCACCAGGTCAGGTTTGGAAGCTTAAACTACACGGCCGATGTCCACGGAGACTTGATCTTCGATGGATTCGAGCCTCTGCCTTGTGCGCCACACAGTCATGATGAGTACGATTTAGCTCTACCATCGGACAGTGTTCAAGTGATCGCACCGGCAGCCGCTCCGACCCTCGATTCGGAGCCAGTTGCGCCTTCCGCGGACGGATGGATGGACCCCGCCACGGAGGCCTTACCCTCATCAGCGATCAAGCCGAACATCGACCTTACCTTGCATAAGAGCCGTGTTGATAAACTGTCGGATCCTTCTCCGGCCACAGACTCCGAACCATCCGCGCTCGTTCCTATCGAATCCGATTGGGTGCCGATCATGGAGTTTACCTCCACGGATATTTTTCAGCACTCGCCCTTTGGTGACATACTGAACTCATTAAGGTCTCTCTCCTTGTCAGGAGGATCTAGGCCGAACTATGTCCGGTAGGACTGGGATGCGGACGATGAAGAAATTCGCGACCCACCCACCACCCACTTAGTAGCCACTGTCGATGACTTAACCGACATGCTCGACTTCTACTCCGAAGACATCGACGGTATGGACGACGATGCGGAGACAAAGAGGAACCACTGCCTATGGGGCACTGGACAGCCACCTCATCATACGATATATACATGGTGGATACACCCAAAGAAGGCAATGGCGACGAGATAGTGGAGGATGACCCCTCCAAGAAGCAACCCAAGCGCCGACATCAGCGGCACCGCTCTAAGTCCCGCCATAGAAAAAGTGGTGATACCGGCATAGGAGATAATAACACTCCGGATAGTGCCGAAGACAACAACAATCCCCTCCAGCAAGATTTAGAGCAGGAGGATGGAGGAGTCAGCCCTCCTGAGAGAGCGGCAGATGGAGAGGAGGAGGATGATAATTACATGCCCCCCTCCGAGGACGAGGCAAGCCTCGGCGATGACGAATTCGTTGTGCCAGAGGATCCCGTCGAACAAGAGCGCTTCAAACGCCGGCTTATAGCCACGTCAAATAGCCTTAAGAAAAAGCAGCAGCAGCTTCAAGTTGATCATGATCTGCTAGCTGACAGATGGACTGAAGTCATCGCGGCCAAGGAATATAAACTCGAGCGCCCCTCCAAGTGTTACCCAAAGTGCAGGTTGCTACCTCGACTGGAGGAAGGAGCGTATGATACGGCTGATCGGCCACCTCATGGCCGCGATAGAGAGGCATTCCAGGAAAAAACTCAGCCTCCACCCCGACGCCATTCAAATAAAAAGGCATGGGGAGATATGCCAGACCTGCGAGACATATTGGAGGACAAAGCAAAGCATGCAAGATTGATCTACGGATCACGAGGGCGCACCACTCCGCGAGACGATAAATGTCACGCCGGATACAGTAAAAGCAAATCCGGACGGGCCGAACACAGCGAGCAAGACCCATTCGAGTTGCGTCGTGATATAGCCCAATACAGAGGCGCCGCACACCCCTTATTCTTCATAGACGAATTAATGGATAATCAAATCCCAGAAGGTTTCAAACCTGTAAATATTGAATCATACGATGGCACAACAGATCCCGCAGTATGGATCAAGGATTTCCTCCTCCACATCCACATGGCCCGCGGTGATGACTTACACGCCATCAAATACCTCCCACTAAAGCTCAAAGGACCAACGCGACATTGGCTTAACAGCTTGCCAGCAGACTCCATTAGCTGTTGGGAAGATCTGGAAGCCGCATTCCTCGACAACTTTCAGGGCACTTATGTGCGACCACCAGACGCCGATGACTTGAGCCGCATAATTCAGCAGCCAGAAGAGTCGGCCAGGCAATTCTGGACTCGGTTTCTTACAAAGAAAAATCAAATCATCGACTGTCCAGATGCAGAGGCCTTAGCGGCTTTCAAACACAACATCCGAGACGAGTGGCTAGCCCGGCACCTAGGTCAGGAAAAGCCGAAATCTATGGCAGCTCTCACGACGCTCATGACCCGCTTTTGTGCGGGAGAAGACAGCTGGCTGGCTCGCAGTAATAACATATCAAAGAACCATGGTACCTCGGATACCAAGGATGGCAATAGCAGGTCATGTCCAACAAACATAAGCGCCGCATTAACAGCGAAAATAACGAGGATACGGCAGTCAATGCCGGATTCAAAGGCTCTAAACCCGGTCAGCGGAAAAAGCCATTCAAACAAAGTATGCTGGGTCCGTCCAGCTTGGACCGTATACTCGATCGCTCGTGTCAAATACATGGCACCCTAGACAAGCCAGCCAATCACAGGAACAGGGATTGTTGGGTGATCAAGCAGGCCGGCAAGTCAATTGCCGAAAACAGGGACAAGGGGCTGCATAGCGATGACGAGGGGGAATGCCGGCAGCCACACACCGGAGGACAGAATAGGTTTCCCCCACAAGTGCGGACGGTGAACATGATATACGCAACCCACATCCCCAAGAGGGAGCGGAAGCGTGCGCCCAGGGACGTATATGTGTTGGAGCCAGTCGCCCCAAAGTTTAACCCTTGGTCCTCCTGTCCGATCACCTTCGATCGCAGGGACCACCCCACTAGTATCTGTCATGGCGGATTCGCCGCACTGGTCCTAGACCCAATCATTGAAGGATTTCACCTCACTCGAGTCCTTATGGATGGCGGTAGCAGCCTAAACCTGCTTTATCAGGACACAGTGTGCAAAAATGGGTATAGACCCCTCAAGGATCAAACGCACGAAAACGACCTTTAAAGGCGTCATTCCAGGTGTAGAGGCCCATTGCACAGGCTCAATTACACTGGAAGTGGTCTTCGGATCCCCGGATAACTTCCAAAGCGAAGAGTTAATCTTCGATATAGTCCCATTCCGCAATGGTTATCACGTGCTGCTCGGGCGAACCGCATTTGCTAGATTCAATGCGGTACCGCATTATGCATACCTCAAGCTCAAGATGCCAGGACCTCGCGGAGTTATTACAGTCAATGGAAACACAGAGAGCTCTCTCCGAACAGAGGAGCACACCACGTCCCTCGCAACAGAAGCACAAAGCAGCCTCTCAAGGCAATCAACCAGTTCGGCGCTTCAAAGCCCGGACACCTTCAAGCGCGCTCGGAGCAATCGGCAAATAGACCGCCTGGCGCGATCTGAGCTCGCGTAGCAATACGACGGCTGCCCCAATCCTAGCCCAATGGCGAAACTCGTGCCACGCGTACATAATTACGCATTAAAAATACCATGGGCACAGGTGGGGAGGGGGGCACAACTGCGGCACGCTCCAAGACGCGGCTTAAACCGCACTAGGGGCTTCCCATTTGGTTGTTTTTCTCTTTTTTTCAGGACCTTAATCTCTGGAAACACTGTCCGCCAGCACTATTGCCGAACACATGATGCAACAACCAAGGAGGCAGACAACTACGTCATACCACGGAATTCCCAGGTGGATTACAGTAACGAGCGAAATATTCAATTTAATATCATTCCTCAGCTTGCCCTTGGAAGGGACATAGTCCTACTCTTTGCTTATCGCACTATCTGTATCACTCTGATTTAACGCAATTTTTTGAATAAACAATGCATGACATTACGACTATTATTGCATTCTTGTTATATATATATATATATATGTGTGTGTGTGTGTGTGTGTGTGTGTGTGTGTGTGTTCATTAATGATGCCTTGCAACCATACACTTTGGTACGGCCAATACACCAGGGGCTTACATACCCCACAATACGGTGTGAAAAGTCCGAACACTTTCAAAAGTGTGGCACCCCGAACTTATAGCATTATATGCATCAGCTCCGAATCATGTCTTTGGTCAAATGTTGGGTTTGCCCGACTCCTATGTTTTGGTACCTTACGTTCCGCTCTATCGGCTAAGGTAGCGCTAGGAGAACTACTGCGGTTGTGCCCCGGTTCTGCTGGGTTTAGCACCTCAGTAGAGAAAGCTAAAACTTACTGTCATGATAAGGCGAGAGACTGGTCGCTGTTCGGCGAGGTTTTCGAGTCCCTAAAGACTTATTCCGCTTAGAGCGAGGGGCCGGCCCTGTCCGGCTTAAAGGCGTGTATCGCGCCCCGAATTCGGCCTTCCGAATACCAGGGGCTTTGCCGAAATTTAAAATTATAGAATTCTATGGCTAAGTGAGAGTGATAAAGCATTATTAGTTCAGTTGCCTTGTTTGCTGTGCTGAGGACCTCCCTCGAAGGACCCAAACATGTGAACAAGAGTGCTCAGGTTTATCCCGAACACCCCAACACTCGTGGCATGGGGGCAGAAGCCGAGGACTAGCCATCTCTCAGATTGGATAAACAGCCAAACAGAAGGCAATATTTTAAATTCAAACAAGCGTTGCATAGCGCATATGAAACAAGTTTTCATAAATACAGGATAAAATGAGCAAGTCTCACTCAAATATTACATCTTTTGAACACTCGTCCGCTATGAGACGGGCACCCGGCAGAACACCCTCGTAGTACATCTCGGGGTGGCGGTGCTCCTTGCCCTCCAGTGGCCCCTCCTTGATCAGCTTCACGGCGTCTAGCTTGACCCACTGCAATTTCACACGGGCGAAAGCCCGGCGTGCACCTTCAATGCAGACAGATCGCTTGACGACCTCCAGCCGCGGGCAGGCATCCACAAGCCGCCTCACCAGGCCAAAGAAGCTATTCGGAAGGGCGTCGCCAGGCCACAGCCAGACTATAAAGCCCTTCATGGCCTGATCGGCCGCCTTATGTACTCGACCATCTGCTTCAGCTGGTCGCTCATTGGCACCGGGTGTTCGGCCTCAGTATACTGAGACCAGAACAACTTCTCCGTTGAGCTTCCATCCTCGGCCTGGTAAAGTTATGCGGCATCGGACACGCTGCGGGGCAAATCTGCGAATGCTCCCTGAGAGCTCCGGATTCGGGTAAGTAATCGGTAATTTACTTTTACATGCTTGCTTTGCATATAGAAAGCCTTACCCGCCGCTATCTTCTTCATTGTGTCGATCTCCTGGAGGGCCTTTTGGGCTTCGGCCTTGGCACCTTTTGCGCTCTTGAGGGCCACGGAAAGCTCAGACTCCCGCGTCTTTGAGTCAAGCTCCAACGCCTCGTGCTTCGCCACGAGAGCCTGGAGCTCTTGCTGCACCTCGCCCACCCGAGCCTCGTGCTTCTCTCGCTCGGTGCGCTCCTTGGCCGCTTTATCTTCGGCCTCGGACAACACTTGCTTTAGGGTCGCCACTTCGGTCGCGGCCCCTGGCAAATTCATGATAATCCTGTCATTTTGCAACCGCATTCTTTTTATACATATCTATAGACAGGGTATTACTTACCCTTGTTCTCCTCGAGCTGCCTCTTGGCAAGGCCGAGCTCTTTCTTGGACCCCTCGATGTCCTGCTTCAGTACGGCAACCTCCGCAGTCAGTGCGGCGGACGCCAGCAGCGAGGCCTGCATACGCATATTGACATACTTATATTAGACTCCTGCGATATTATTTGATCCTTTGTTCGGCTTTTCTTTGTGAACACCGAACAAAGCATCAGGGGCTACTGTCTATGCGGTAATATTTTTTCTATATTTTAGAAAACACTTACCTCAAAGCCTGTTAAAAGGATGGCATAGGGTTCAGTCAATCCGCTCTTGGCGGACTGAACCTTTTGGACCACCGCACTCATAATAGTACGATGCTCCTAGTCGATGGAAGCGCTGCGAAGCGCTTCCAGCAGATTGTCCGGCGCCTTTGGATGGACAGAGGTCACCGGCACAGGCATCTTGCCCCTCTTGGAAGGAGGCCGCCTGCCCGAGCCCGGAACCACTGGAGGTTCCGGCGCAGTGTTCGGCTGAGGGCCGAACTCGGAGCTCTCAGGGGCCCCGTCCCCTCAGCTCCCGGAGTCCGGAAGGTCGCCTTGAGGAACCTCCGGGACTGTCTCTCCTCGACCCGGTGCCTCTTGAGACAGCACCTCGGCATCGTCAGCAGGATGAGGGGAGGTGGTGGTCGGGACTGGATCACTATCCATGTCCGACGAGCCCAAGGAACTGTCCGATGATACATCGATACTGGCTCGTGGCGGCCTGCATAATTATGTTTGGCGTTAGGGAAAGCAGTGCGACAAAGGGATGCTATGAGTTACTCTGGTATCCGAATACTTACGATCTCCCCAGGGGCTTGGCCCTGGGCAACCACTCGTCTTCGCCTTCGTCGGTGGCGGTGGAACTACCCGGAAGGAGAGTCCTTCCCTTCTTGGACCCTTCGCCCCCCAGTTGGGGCGGCCTTCCTTTTCTTATCTCCCCCAGCTGGAGGGGGATCATCTTCTTCTTCTTCCTCATCTTCGGGGGAGGAGTGCACTGTAGAGTCATCGGACGGAGAGTCCGACGACGCCTGGCGTCGGGAACTCTTTCAGGTTCCCTTAGCCTTCTTGGTCTTCTCCGGCACCGTATAAGGAGCCAAAGTCAGCATCTTCGCCATAAGAGCGTCCGCTGGGCCTTCGGGCAAAGAAGCCGGACAGTCGATCTGTCTGGCCGTCTCCTGCCAGTCCTGTCAAAGGTACGGGAGTTTAGATCCCGCATGGAGTCAATCTATAAAAGATAAGTATCCCGTGAAAGGTAAAGCAGCTTACCGCACTGGCTTGGCGCTTCGCGCTGAATCCGCGATCCTCAGTAATGGGAGGAGGGACCTCGGCGCTTTTGAACAGCACCCTCCAGGCATCTTTGTGAGTTGTGTCAAAGAGCCTGTTCAGAGTTCGGTGCTGCGCGGGGTCGAACTCCCACAAGTTGAAGTCCCGTTGTTGGCACGGGAGGATCCGGCGGTGGAGCATGACCTTGACTACGTTGACGAGTTTGAGCTTCTTGCTCACCATGTTTTGAATACATGTTTGGAACCCGATCAGCTCTCCCGTACTACCCCAGGACAGGCCCTTCTCTTTCCAGGAGGTAAGCCGCATGGGGATGCCAGATCAGAACTCGGGGCCCGCTGCCATGTAGGGTCACGCGGCTCGGTGATGTAGAACCACCCCGATTGCCACCCCTTTATGGTTTCCACAAAGGAGCCCTCAAGCCATGTAACGTTGGGCATCTTGCCCACCATGGCGCCTCCGCACTCCGCCTGGCGGCCGCCCATGACCTTCGGCTTGACATTGAAGGTCTTCAACCATAAGCCAAAGTGGGGCTTGATGCGGAGGAAGGCCTCGCACACGACGATAAACGCCGAGATATTGAGGATGAAATTCGGGGCCAGATTGTGGAAATCCAGGACATAGTAGAACAAGAGCCCCCGGACGAATGGGTGGAGAGGGAATCCCAGCCCGCGGAGGAAATGGGTAAGGAACACTACCCTCTCATGGGGCCCGGGGGTGGGGATGAGCTGCCCCTCATCTGGGAGCCGGTGCGCGATGTCGTCGGGCAGGTATCCGACTCTCCTCAGCTTCTTGATGTCTCCCTCCGTGACGGAGGAGACCATCCACCTGCCTCCCGCTCCGGACATGGTGGGTAAGGTTGAGGTGGGAAGTGCGGACTTGGGCTCTAGAGCTTGAGTGTGCGAAAATGGATGAGCAAAGGAGGAAGAAGGCGTGGATGAAAATGTGAATCCTTATCCCTTTATATGGGCGGATGAAACTAAGCATCCCTACTAGCCTGGTAAAACTCACTTGTCCCCCAAGCGCCGTAATCGATGGCGTGGTTGGGTTACCCACACCCGTATTGATGAGAACCCCATGATAAGGGGACACAATCTCTGTTTTGACAAGACATGTCAAAAAACTTCCTCGCGTTATGTACGGGCCTAGTTAAAGGAAACGGTTTGAATAATCACCGGGCCATGACATAACGTCATGCTGCCAAAACAAGTCAGCAAATTAGATTTGCGAAAATATTATTCTCTCTACGGTGGTATGTGGAACTTATTTTGCAGGGTGGACACTACCCTTGTATTCAAATTCTTCCATGGTGTATTCGGAGGAGGAACCCACCTTGCAATGCCGAAGACAATACTGCGCACCGGACTCATCGTCATTGAAGACTGGTTCAGGGGCTACTGAGGGAGTCCTGGATTAGGGGGTTTCCGGACAGCCGGACTATATCCTTTGGCCGGACTGTTAGACTATATTGAAGACTTCGTCCCGTGTCCGGATGGGACTTTCCTTGGCGTGGAAGGCAAGCTTGGCAATACGGATATGTAGATCTCCTCCCATTGTAACCGACTCTGTGTAACCCTAGCCCTCTCCGGTGTCTATATAAACCGGAGGGTTTTAGTCCATAGGACGAACAGACAATCATACCATAGGCGAGCTTCTAGGGTTTAGCCTCTCCGATCTCGTGGTAGATCTACTCTTGTACTACCCATATCATCAATATTAATCAAGCAGGACGTAGGGTTTTACCTCCATCAAGAGGGCCCGAACCTGGGTAAAACATTGTGTCCCCTGCCTCCTGTTACCATCCGGCCAAGACGCACAGTTCGGGACCCCCTACCCGAGATCCGCCGGTTTTGACACAGACACATACCAATCTAGATCATCAATCAACCCAAAGACAAAGGATATCTACTCAAAACATCATAGGATGGCAACACATCATTGGATCATGATATGTGGCATAAAGCATCATGTTCAAGTAGGGATTACATCGGGGTGCAGGAGAGTGGACCGCGTAAAAGAGATGAGGATGGTGATGATGATGGTGATGTTGATGAAGACGATCACCGCGGCGATGATTCCCCTCTCGATGGCACTCCAGTGCCACCAAGAGAGAGGAGGAGAGGTTCTCCCCCTTGTTCTTCCTCCTCCATGGCCTCCCCCTGGATGGGGAGAGGTTCTCCCTCTGGTCATTGGCCTTCATGACGACAATGGCCCCTCCGGGATCCTCCTCCATGCCCTCCGGTGATGATGGCCCCCTCCGGCAGGGTGCCAAAGAGGGCCCAGATTGGTTTTCGGTGGGTACGGAGGCTTCTTGCGGTGGAACTCCCGATCTAGGTTAATTTTCTGAGGTTTCTGTATTTATAGGAATTTTTGGCGTTGGTCTCACGTCAAGGAGGTGCCCGAGGCATCCACGAGGGAGGCCCACGCGCCTGGGGTGGGGGTGGGGGGTGGGCACGCCCCCACCCTCGTGGACGCCCCATGACTCTCTTGGCCCAACTCTTTTACTCCGGGGTCTTCTTTTGGTCCATAAAAAATCGTCAAAAATTGGCACATCAATTGGACTCCGTTTGACATTCCTTTTCTGTAGAAATCAAAAACAAGGAAAAAATAGAAACTGACACTGGGCTCTAGGTTAATAGGTTAGTCCCAAAAACCATATAAAATATCATATAAATGCATATAAAACATCCAAGGTTGATAATATAATAGCATGAATACTTCATAAATTATAGATACGTTGGAGACGTATCAGCATCCCCAAGCTTAATTCCTGCTCGTCCTCGAGTAGGTAAATGATAAAAGAAATAATTTATGAAGTGTGAATGCTAGTAGGTGCATAAGTTTCATCAATGACAGTTCCAATCACTTTTTCTAGCATCATTATATATCATAACTGTAGCTCATTTTCATAAAACTTTTCATCATCAAGTAACAAGCTATTCACATGTTAAAGTATAGATCATAAACTTTCTTGAAACTAACAAACTATATTCTCAGTCATCAAAGAATTGCAATTCATCTTATTTTTAAGAAGGTTCTATGTCAGAGCTTTGATTTAGCAAACTCCACATACTCAACTATCATTTAGCATTTCACAATTGCTAACACTCACGTGATATTTATGGGTTCAAAGTTTTAATCGAACACAGAGAAAGATAGGGGCTTATAGATTCGCCTCCCAACTTTTATCTCAAGGGGAATGTCAACAATAATAGTTCATGATAACTTACATCCAATTGGATATATATATCAGGACCTTTCCAACGCAATGTGCTTGCTAAAGGATAGAATGTAAAAAGGAAAGGTGAAGATCACCATGACTCTTGCATAAGGTAGAAGATAAAAGTAAAAGATAGGCCCTTCGCAGAGGGAAGTAGAGGTTGTCATGCGCTTTTATGGTTGGATGCACAAAATCTTAATGCAAAAGAACACCACTTTATGTTGCCACTTGTGGTATGGACCTTTATTATGCAGTTCGTCGCTTTTATTTCTTCCACATCACAAGATCGTATAAAGCTTATTTTCTCCACATTAATAGATCATACATATTTAGAGGGCAATTTTTATTGCATGCACCGATGACAACTTACTTGAAGGATCTTACTCAATCCACAGGTAGGTATGGTGGACTCTCATTGCAAAACTAGTTTAAGGAATGTTTGGAAGCACAAGTAGTATCTCTACTTGGTGCAAAGAATTTGTCTAGCATGAGCGGAAAGCAAGCTCAACATGTTGGATGATCCAAGACAATATACTTTATTTCGGATATAAGAAAACATAACCCATTATGTTGTCTTCCTTGTCTGACATCAACCTTTTAGCATGTCATATTTTAATGAGTGCTCACAATTACAAAAGATGTCCAAGATAGTATATTTATATGTGAATTCTCTCTTCCTTCAATATTCTTTCATGAATTGTTCAAGTGACCAATTCTACGTTTGCTAACTTTCACTAAGTTTACTACCTATACTTATTATATGTGAAGTCATTACTCCCCATGGTATAAGCATATGAAACATATATAAATTCATATTTATGATATTCAATTATTCAACCATTTACTCATAGGATATACGTGAACCACGTGAGTAAATGACAAACTACTCCAAAAGATAATAGTGAAGGACACTGAGTAGTCAAAGAATTAACTAGCCATGGGAGGATTCTTTTCCATTTAATATTTCATATCCAATGATTTTATTCAAACAGCAAGTAAAATTGAAAATACGCTCCAAGCAAAACACATATCATGTGACGAATAAAAATATAGCTCCGAGTAAGGTATACCGATAGTTTTGAATACGAAAGAGGGGATGCCTTCTGGGGCATCCCCAAGCTTAGGCGCTTGAGTCTTCCTTGAATATTATCTTGGGGTTCCTTAGGAATCCCCAAGCTTAGGGTCTTTCCACTCCTTATTCTCCTCATATCAATATCTCACCCAAAGCTTGAAAACTTCAATCACACAAAACTTAATGGAACTTCGCGAGATAGGATAGTATGATAAAGAGTAAACCATTCACCTTGGTACTGTCAAAGACAAAGATCATAATTGTTCTCACACAATTCATACTGTACCATATCATTTCTACAATTTATATTGAGTAATATAAGTCATAGAAACTAGAAAACAAGCAAACTATGCAATGAAAACAGAATCTGTATAGCGACCGGACCAAGATGGCGGTGTCCCCCCACCCCCACCCCCACCGCGGCGATCTCCACCACCTCCGGAGATCTCCATCACCTCCGGCGATCTCCATCCCTAGCCACCAAATTTTAGTTTCTCTCCACGAGATCTCTCCGGCGTCTTCAGATCTACTCGCTCATACCCATCTTTCATGGGTTCCAATGATGGATCCACCCTTGGTTTGGACTTCTCCAAGGGTTTGGCTTTTGCTGAGAAGGTTTTTCAATCTACAGGTTTTTCGGTGCATCCCATGGAAGACTCGGAGATCTTCACCATGGTTGTCTCTTTTGGACGTCATGCCTTCCGTTTGAATGAGGATTCGGTGGCGGCAGCTCTTGAAGCAGCAATTGGCGGCTCGGGCATTGATCTTATGGTGTTCTTGATCAAGTATAAGGTATTTGGCTTTCAGGTATCGTGCAAGGCTGTCTCCATGATCATTATTAGTCTTCGATCTTTTGCTTGTGATCATTTCAAATGTTACTTTCATCTTTGGAGTAACGGTGGCCCGAATTGGAGTCGTGAGTTTAGGATCTGGAATTTGGAATGTGATGCTGAGTGGATCCTAGTTAGTCCTTCTAAGCGGCGTGCAACTCTTGGGGTTCTAGCAATGCACTCTAAGCCATCAAAATCTTCTTTCAAGTCTTCTAATTCAGTGGGCAAGAAATTATCTTTTGCGGTCTTTCAAAATTATAATGCATGTCGAGGGTACTGGTATCCGGCTTCTCAAAATTGTATTCAAACTACTGAAGATGCTGGTTATACTGTCCCATCACATGAGAGAGTGGTCATTCATCCTGCGCCGCCGGTGAGCCTGAGGTGGACGTCGGCGAGGCCATCTATCTCTTTTGGTACGTTTCAAGATCTACTGCCGTTATCTGATCGTTCGCCGGTTATCTCGGACGGGAACTCTGGTTCTTTGAATGTGGACATGCCAACAAGTGCCACGGGTAATGGGTTGCGCTCTGATGGGTCTGACCGGGCTGGGCCGCCTTCGTCTGCTGTCAATTTGGATATTCCTTCCTCTCAGCAAGCAAGGGAAGATTTTGAGGATTTAATTTCAAATATGGTTGATGAAGTTCTCACGTGTCAAAAATGTTTGAGGAAGGGGCACTTTGCGGCTGCCTGCACGTCCAAGTTGTGCTGCATCGCTTGCCTTAGGACGGGTCACATCAAGAAGGATTGCAACAGATTTGCACAGGTTTTGGGGCTTGTTTGGCAACCCAAATCCGCTAACGTTACGACTTCCGAGGAGCCCTGCGAGAATATCTCTCTGACAACGCCTTTACCAAGCTTGGACCTCCCTTCCTCTTCCGCATTAACTCCTTCGTCCAGTCCCATCAACCCTGGCCCCAGGACTCCCTCTGCCTCGCCGCCCAAAACCCCTCCTCCGCCGCTGCACTCACCGTCGTTGGAGGCTGAGCACTCCGTTCCGATGGCGAACTTCCATCTGGACCCTCAACTGTATGTCCCCGCGGGCCACCATGTCATTGATGGGGGTGAAGATCGCCTTCCAAGAACCTTCGTCTCGCCACATATCCCAATTGTGCGCCGCCATGAGGAGTTCATGCTTGCTGAGGTAATGCCTATCCCCCAACTAGATGAGATAGGGGCTGCTAGAGAGGCTGTAGTTCAGTGGTTACAAGAGCATGGAATTCTTGTTAGATCGGCTCAGCCATGGATTCGATCTGTTGGGCTTTTTGAGCTCCGTGATGCTGATGTCCGTTTCCATCTGCTGCATCTACCGCCGCAGCCGTTGGGCAATGATCGCTTTGTGCGTTTTATGAAGCATGATGAGGGAGAAAACTTTCGCGGAGTTCAGGGTTTCCGTCAGGGCCTTCTCATGTTCTTGGGCATTCCTTTGGATCTTCGTAATACAGATTGTATAAGGGCTGCTGTCAATACTTTTGGCAAGTTTCATCATTGGGTTAGCGAGGATCCTTACTTGGTCAGATCGCTGGTTTTTGCATCATTCCCAGAAGACATTTTGGTGCCACGGGATGTCGTGTTTACGGATTTTGCACCCTATGGAGGTGCAAGAGTTTCTTGGACGGCTCCTCTTTACATCTTGGGGGCCAACTTTGCTGAACAGATGCCGCAAGACGAGGATTGGATGCCTATCAATGGCAATCCACATCCAGTGCCTGGGGTCCCTTTCCCTGAGATGCCCCCTTTCAACTTACCTGCTTTTCCGGCTCTCGGATGGAACGCAGTGCCTCCACCTCCTCCTGTGGACAATGCGGTTGCCGATGATAACTGGGGAAACTGGGATGATGATGTTGATCCTGAACCTGCGCAGGACCAGGAGTCCATGGTGGTGGATTTATCTGCTCAGCTAAGCTCGGATACTGACACTCCTGTGCCGCCTGTGGTTGTTCTTGATGATGAGCAACCTGAGGCCCCTGTACTCAATGAGGAGTTTGCTTCTGATCAGTGGGCCATGGTGGTCTATCAGCCTCCTGTGGTTACGGAGGAGTTTGCTATGCCTGCTGTGCCTTATGGGCCGCCTCTTCCTCCTGAATTGATTTGGAGACGTTCTTTCGAGGCCCTGTTTCAAGCTCCTCTGGTGATTTCTGTCCCCAAGCCAGTTGCATTGCGGCCTCTGTCGCCTGTCATTTTGTCCAAGCGGAGCTGGGATTTTGCTTTCTCTGATATGAATTTGCCTCGTCTTACTTGGAAGGATCAGGAAGTGGCCCGGCCAGTAGCTAGAGCTCTTTTTGTTGATTCTGAACCTGATCAGGTCATTTCGGTGGCTAATGCTCGAAGGCCCAGGCAACCCCTGGCGCCAACTCCAATTGTGGATACTGCTGTCAGACGCTGCACCAGGAGTTCCGTCAAGCGGGATGGATTCAAACCCGTTTTTCATGAGCTTGCTATACAGCCCAAGAAGAAGAAGCCCAGAGCGAAGCCCTTCATGGCCTATGAGTCTGATGAGCAGGCTTCTGAAGAAATCCCCCCGGCGACTCCAATTGCGCGGCTTCAGGAAATCGGGAGAGCACTGGAAATCGAGGCCACTCTTCTTTCGGTGGATGCACTTATGGTGGACCCACTTGCTTCTGAATCCGTCGATCCTGATGTCTAGCTGGCTTCTGGACTTTTGGGTGTGGCAGGCCCCCATTTTGGCTGCTTTTATGTTCTATGTCTGTCAGTTATGTCATGAACTTTGTTATGTCTGTGTGATGGGCCAGACTCTGTTTTATTTGGGACATGTGACACTGTGTGTCATGTGTGTTATGCACTCTACTATTTGTTTTAATGAGTAATTCATGTAGAAACTGGAATGTGTTGTGCTGGAATGTTAGAGGCTTGAACTCTGATGCTAGGCAGAGAGCTGTCAGACAGAAAATGGAGGAAAGCCAATGCTCTATAGCCTTCTTGCAAGAAACTAAATGCTCATCCTTTGATTCTAGATCAATCAAAAGTTTCTGCCCTAAAATATTTGATTCTTTTGCTTGCTCCCCTTCAATAGGGGCTTCTGGTGGTATTCTTGTGGTTTGGAATTCGAATGTTTTTATTGGAAACCTAATTGAAGTCCAGCAATTTGCTATAGTGATTAAGTTTACCTCCAGGTAGAATAATGAAAGTTGGACATTGGTTGTTGTTTATGGCCCTTGTCAGGGGGAAGCCAGGGATAATTTTGTTACCTGGCTATATAATCTCAATATTCCCATTAATGAACATTGGTTACTACTTGGTGATTTCAACTTTCTCAGGTCAGTGGACAATAGAAACCTACCTGGGGGGGACATCAATGATATGTTCATATTTAATGAGATTATTGGACATTTGGGTCTCCTTGAACTGCCAATTAAAGGTAGATCATATACTTGGTCCAATATGCAAGACATCCCTCTTCTAGAGCAGTTAGATTGGTTTTCACCTCAGTAGATTGGATCACTGATTATCCTATGACTGAAGTGCTGCCTCTAGCCAGGACAGCCTCTGATCATGTGCCTTGTCTAGTCTCAATCAAGACAACCATTCCAAAATCAAATCTTTTTAGGTTTGAAAATTATTGGCTGGAATTGCAGAGCTTTATGGATTGTGTGGAATCATCTTGGCTGGTCACATCTAGAAAGTCACACATTACTGCTCAGATTGCTGACAAGTTTAAGCACCTGAGAATGTGCCTTAAGAGATGGCAAATGAGTGTCTCCAAGTTAAAATTGTTAATTACCAAGTGTAATCATGTGATCTTTCTTCTAGATGAGTTGGAGGAATGGAGGCCCCTGTTTAGGCAGGAGTTCAATTTCAGGAAAATTGTAAAGGTTCATTTGGAAAAGCTTCTACACTTGCACTGTATGTACTGGAAAAAGAGATGCACTATCAGGTATATTAAGTTTGGGGGTGAGAATACAAAGTTTTTTCATGCCATGGCCACTGAGAGACACAGGAGAAACTCAATTGCTAGTCTTAAGTTAGCTGACGGTTCTGTGGTTTCTGACCATGAACAAATGGCTGGCATTATTTGGAGCTCTTTTAAAAACAGAATGGGCACCTCCAGAGGGATTGTCATGGGTTTTGATCTAGCATCTCTTATTGCTCCAGTAGAGGGCCTGGATGTGCTCACTGAACCATTCGGAAAAGAGGAAATGGATGAGGTGGTCAAACACATGCCTATGGATAAAGCACCTGGACCTGATGGTTTTAATGGTTTATTCTTCAAGAGGTGTTGGCACATCATATCAAGTGATTTCTATGATTTGGCTAATGCTTTTTATGAGGGGACAGCAGTGCTGGAAAACATTAATAGTTCTTTCATTACTCTGATACCCAAGAAACTGTCTCCCGAGGAAGTGGGGGATTATAGGCCCATTTCTCTCACAAGCATGGGTCTGAAGTTTCTTTCCAAGATGGCTGCCAATAGATTTCAGAGGATAATTATGAATTGCATTCATAAGAACCAATATGGTTTCATTAAAAGCAGAACAATTCAGGACTGCATTGGTTGGACCTTTGAGTATCTGCATCAATGCCATCAGTCTAAGAGGCCCATTGTCTTCCTCAAATTGGACTTTGAGAAGGCTTTTGACTCTGTTGAGCATGAAGCTATCTTCCAAATCCTCAAACACAAAGGTTCTAATGAAAAGTGGATTTTATGGATGAAGCAGCTCCTTACCACTGGTACCTCTTCTGTCCTTCTGAATGGTGTGCCTGGGAGGAAGTTTATCTGCAAAAAAGGAGTTAGACAGGGGGACCCTGTTTCTCCTCTTTTATTTGTGATAGCTGCTGATCTTCTGCAAACAGTCATTAATGATATGTTCAGAAAGGGAATACTAAAGCTACCTATACCTTGCCATGATCAAGACTACCCTATCATTCAATATGCTGATGATACCTTGATCATCCTCCCTGCAGACAGGCTGCAACTTCTAGCTCTGAAGGAGATGCTGTTGGTGTTCTCCCAGTCCACAGGTCTTGATGTTAACTATCATAAATCCTTTATCATTCCTATAAATGTTGAAAATGCAGTCATGACTGAGCTGGCTTCTGCTTTTGGATGTCAAATTGGAAAGATGCCTTTTACTTACCTTGGTTTGCCTGTGGGTACTACAAGGCCTAAGATGGTTGACTTTATGCCTTTGGTGGACTGTATGGAGAGGAGAATGACTGCTAGTTCCTCATTCCTAAACCAAGGCGAAAGACTACAGTTCCTCAACTCTGCCTTGTCTTCCATGCCAATCTTCTTTATGGGCAGCCTGGCTGTGCCTGCTGGAATCCTAAAGCAGCTAGAAAGGATCCAAAGGCAGTGTTTGTGGAGAAAGAATAGGGATGAGCCTGCTCCATCTCTTGCTTCTTGGGATTTGATTTGCAGACCAAAAAGTAAGGGTGGTCTTGGTATTTTGAACATGGGTGTTCAAAATGTGGCTTTGCTTCTTAAGCATGCTAGTAATTTTCTCAACAGGAAAGATCTGCCTTGGGTGTCCTTAATTTGGGACTCATATTATCATGATGGCATGCCCCAGGGAACAACTGCTTGTGGCTCCTTTTGGTGGAAGGATATTTGCAAGGTTTTGCAGAACTTTAGGGACTGCTCCTGGGTGCAAGTCAATGCAGGGGACACTGCTCTTTTTTGGTCTGATAACTGGAACCTTGGCTCTGAAGTTTCTACCTTACAATCTAGATTCCCTAGACTATTCTCTTTTGCCAAAGATCCCTGGGTCTCTGTTAAGGACATCTTCAACTCAGTTGACTTATACCAACACTTTTATCTACCTTTGTCTGCCCAAGCTTTTGATGAGTTGAACTTGATAAGAAATATGTTGACCTCCCACACCAGAGATGGCACTAGCAAGGATGTATGGTTATGGCAGGGTGCTCCCAAGGGTTACAAACCTAAGCTGTTCTATAATCATGTCTTTCAAAATGAAACTTTCAACCACCTGCTGTGCTGGATCTGGAAATCCTCTTGCACTATCAAGATCAAGGTTTTTGCATGGATGCTCACCATGGACAGACTTAACACCAAGGATATGGTTGATAGAAGACACTGGCATCTGGATGATGGTGTTTCTTGCAGGCTATGCCCCCTGCAAGTACGAGAAACCAGAGACCATATCTTCTTCAACTGCAATTTCAGTGTCAGAGTTTGGACTTATTTGCAGATTGATTGGTCGTCTTGCACCTCCATGTCTGACCTTGTCATCCAAGCAAGGAGAAGTTTTGATAAGCCCTTTTCCACTGAAGTAGTGTTTATTGCCTGCTGGAATATTTGGATCATCAGGAATGCAAAAGTGTTCAGAGGTGAAAGGGCAAGCTTTAACAAATGGAGAGGAGCTTTCAGGCATGACATAACTCTGATGCAGCATAGAATCAAGTCTAGATACAGGGATGAGTTACTCAAGTGGATTTCCTTCTTGCCCCCTTAGTTCTGCCTTTTGTTTCTTTGTTTCTTTTCTTCTTTTCGGTTACCTCTTGTAATCGTGTTGTTGTAACTGTTGCCTGCCTTTAATAAAGTTTTGAAATGCTGTGGGGGTTTTGCCCCTCAGTTCACGGTAAAAAAAAACAGAATCTGTCATAAACAGAACAGTCTGTAATGATCTGAACACTAACCGTACTTATGCTACTCAAAAAATTATAAAATAAATTTTTGGACTTGAGGAATTTGTCTATTAATCTTCTGCAAAAAGAATCAGCACCAAATCACTCTTATGTAAAAAATAGCAGCTAATCTCGTGAGCGCAAAGTTTCTGTTTTTTACAGCAAGATCACATTAAGTTTCACCCAAGTCTTCCCAAAGGTCTTACTTGGCACTTTATTGAAACAAAATCTATAAAACATGATTAATACAGTAGCTTAATCATGTAAACACACAAAAACAGTAAGGGTAAATATTGGGTTGTCTCCCAACAAGCGCTTTTCTTTAATGCCTTTTAGCTAGGCATGATGATTTCAATGATGCACACATGAAAGATAAGACTTGAACATAAAGAGAGCATCATGAAGAATATGACTAGCACATTTAAACCTAGCCCACTTCCTATGCCTAGGGATTTTGTGAGCACACAATTTATGGGAACAAGAATCAACTAGCATAGGAAGGCAAAACAAGTATAACTTCAAAACTTTAAGCACATAGAGAGGAAAACTTGATATTATTGCACTCCTACAAGCATGTATTCCTCCCTCATAATAATTTTCAGTGGCATCATTAATGAGTTCAACAATATTACCATCACATAAATCATTCTTTTCATGATCTACGAGCATAGAAATTTTACTACTCTCCACACAAGAAAAATTCTCCTCATTCGGAATGGCGGGATCACTAGTTCCTAAAGTTGACACTCTTCCAAACCTGCTTTAGATGATAGTATTATTCAGACTCCAAAAGATATAAGTGAATTTCATGGATCATTCTACAATTAATATAGACTAACCAATTTCCAAGCTCAAAATGTATAAGTGAAGCACACGAAGCATTCTATAAAACCATACTCAAAAGATTTAAGTGAAGCACAAAGAGCAATTCTATAAGATCATACTTAAAAGATATAAGTGAAGCACATGAAGCATTCTATAAATAAATGAAGGGCTATCTCATACTAGCATGGTTCATAAAGGAAGAACAAAAAAACAAAGGACACAAATCATGTGAACGAAACAAAAACCGAGGTATACCGATAATTGTTGAAGAAGAAAGATAGGATGCCAACCGGGGCATACCCAAGCTTAGATGCTTGAGTATCCTTAGAATATTTACTTGGGGTGCCTTGGGCATCCCCAAGATTTAGATCTTGCCTCTCTTTATTCTTCTCACATCGGTAACTCCTCGTTCTTCGAACACTTCATCCACAAAAAACTTTAACAAAAACTTTGTGAGAGCCATTAGTATAATAAAGCAAATCACTACCTTTAGGTACTGTTACAAACTCATTCCAATTTCATATTAGAACTATATCTACTGTATTCCAACTTCACCATGGTTCATACCCCCCGATACTACCCACAGATTCATCAAAATAAGCAAACAACACACGAAAAATAGAATCTGTCTAAAACAGGACAGTCTGTAGTAATATGAAGGTTGAGTAAACTTCTATAACTCCAACAATTATGAAATAAATTTGAAAATTTTAAAAATTTGTACAGAAGTAAAGTTCAAAACGTTTCAGGCCCATTTGACTTTCCAGTAAAAAAATGTAAAATCACGCGCTACAGCCAAAGTTTCTGTTTTTGTTCTGCACATATTAAACAAGCAATCTAATCATCCTAAAACCAAAGCTTGGCACATTATTTTTATAATACAATGGATATATATAAGGGGATAATTATTTACAGAGAAACTTCCATGAAAAATTCTACATTGTTTACGTGAGCATGAACACGAGTGCTCAAGGTCGACCCTCACTTCTTCAATGCATAACATTCCAATCACTTCTCTTTTTTGAAAAACTTTTTAGGTATGAGAGGCAAGTATTTTTTTTGTATTTTCATTCTTTTAATTTTTTTGTATGTTTCACCCACAACTAAACATAAACAAAAAGTAAAAAAATCTACTTAATGAAGAAAGCAAACAAGCACACATGAGAATATCAACCCCATGTTATTGCTCCCCGACAACGGTGCCAGAAAAGAGCTTGATAATCCCCAAGAGCAGGGAATCATCGTAGCAATTTCCAAAGGTGGAAGCGATAAGTATGGAGTGTCGAAACCACAAGGAGCTAAAGGTAAGATCAATATTCTCTCAAGCCCTATCTGCCACTGATACGACTCTACGTACACCGAACGTTTGCTTCCAACTAGAAACGAGAAATAAAACTACGTTGTGGGTATGAAGTGGATAACTTTATATGATATCAGAGAGCTAAAATATGAAAGTAGATGCTGTTATCATAAAGTTAGAATATATTACTAAATATTATAAATAGCAAGTGTGGAATAATGGTGGATCGGTGTGCGAAATTGTCCTAGGCAATTGTTAACAAGACCGGTGATCACTATTATAGTTTCATATGAGGGAGAGGCATAAGATAACATACTTTCTCTACTTGGATCATATGCACTTATGATTGGAACTCTAGCAAGCATCCGCAACTACTAAAGATCATTAAGGTAAAACCCAACCATAGCATTAAAGCATCAAGTCCTCTTTATCCCATACGCAACAACCCCCTTACTCGGGTTTGTGTTTCAGTCACTCACGCAACCCACTATAAGCGAATCATAAACGTACTGGAACACCCTACAGCGGGAATCCCTCACGCTTGCGCGACACGGAGGGCACCATAGGACAACACCAAAGTAAAACATACAACTCATACCAATCTAGATCATCAATCAACCCAAAGACAAAGGATATCTACTCAAAACATCATAGGATGGCAACACATCATTGGATCATAATATGTGGCATAAAGCACCATGTTCAAGTAGGGATTACAACGGGGTGCGGGAGAGTGGACCATGTAAAAGAGATGAGGATGGTGATGATGATGGTGATGTTGATGAAGACGATCACCGCGGCGATGATTCCCCTCTCGATGGCACTTCGGTGCCACCAAGAGAGAGGAGGAGAGGTTCTCCCCCTTGTGATTCCTCCTCCATGGCCTCCCCCTGGATGGGGAGAGGTTCTCCCTCTGGTCCTTGGCCTTCATGAGGATAATGGCCCCTCCGGGATCCTCCTCCATGCCCTCCGGTGATGATGGCCCCCTCCGGCAGGGTGCTAGAGAGGGCCTATATTGGTTTTCGGTGGCTACGGAGGCTTATGGCGGCGGAACTCCCGATCTAGGTTAATTTTCCGAGGTTTCTGTATTTATAGGAATTTTAGGCATCGGTCTCACGTCAAGGAGGTGCCCGAGGCATCCACGAGGCAGGCCCACGCGCTTGGGGGGGGGGGCGCCCCCACCCTCATGGACGCCCCGAGACTCTCCTGGCCCAACTCTTTTACTTCAGGGTCTTCTTTTGGTCCATAAAAACCGTCAAAAATTGGCACATCAGTTGGACTCCGTTTGATATTCCTTTTCTGTAAAATTCAAAAACAAGGAAAAACAGAAACTGGCACTAGGCTCTAGGTTAATAGGTTAGTCCCAAAAACCATATAAAATAACATACAAATTCATATAAAACATCCAAGGTTGATAATATAATAGCATGAATACTTCATAAATTATAGATACGTTGGAGACGTATCACGGCCACGAGATAGGAGGGCGTGCCCAGGGGGGTAGGCGCGCGCCCCAACCTCGTGGGCCGCACGGAGCTCCATCGACGTACTTCTTTCGCCTACATATATAATCTTATACCCTAAAAACATCAGGGGAGCCACAAAACCACTTTTCCACCGCCACAACCTTTTGTACCCGTGAGATCCCATCTTGAGGCCTTTTCCAGCGATCCGCCGGAGGGGGAATCGATCACAGAGGGATTCTACATCAACACCATGGCCTCTCCGATGAAGCGTGAGTAGTTTTCCACAAACCTTCGGGTCCATAGTTATTAGCAAGATGGCTTCTTTTCTCTCTTTCATCTTCAATACAAAGTTCTCCTCGATGTTCTTTGAGATCTATTCGATGTAATACTCTTTTGCGGTGTGTTTGCCGAGATCCGATGAATTGTGGGTTTATGAACTTGATTATCTATGAATATTATTTGGTTCTTCTCTTAACTCTTATATGCATGATTTGATATCTTTGCAAGTCTCTTCGAATTATTGGTTTAGTTTGGCCAACTAGATTGATCTTTCTTGCAATGGGAGAAGTGCTTAGCTTTGGGCTCAATCTTGCGGTGTCCTTTCCCAGTGATAGTAGGGGCAGCAAGGCACATATTGTATTTTTGCCATCGAGGATAAAAAGATGGGGTTTATGTCATATTTCTTGAGTTTATCCCTCTATATCATGTCATCTTGCTTCAAGCGTTACTCTTTTCTTATGAACTTAATACTCTAGATGCATGCTAGATAGCGGTCGATGTGTGGAGTAATAGTAGTAGATGCAGAATCGTTTCGATCTACTTGACACGGACGTGATACCTATATTCATGATCATTGCCTTAGATATCTTCTTAACTATGCACTTTTTCTATCAATTGCTCGACAGTAATTTGTTCACCCACCGTAATACATGCTATCATGAGAGAAGCCACTAGTGAAACCTATGGCCCCCAGGTCTCTTTCTTATTATATTGCATCTCTTTTCTTATCACATGTTGTTTACTATTTTGCAATCTTTATTTTCCAATCTATACAACAAAACACCAAAAATATTTATCTTACTATCTCTATCAGATCTCACTTTCGCAAGTGACCGTGAAGGGATTGACAACCACTTTTATCACGTTGGTTGCGAGGTTCTTGATTGTTTGTGCAGGTACTAGGTGACTTGTGTGTTGTCTCCTACTGGATTGATACCTTGGTTCTCAAAAGCCGAGGGAAATACTTATGCTACTTTGCTGCATCACCCTTTCCTCTTCAAGGGAAAACCAACGCATGCTCAAGAGGTAGCAAGAAGGATTTCTGGTGCCGTTGTCGGGGAGATCTACACCAAGTCAAGACATACCAAGTACCCACCATAAAATCTTCTCCCTCGCATTACATTATTTGCCGTTCACCTCTCGTTTTCCTCTCCCCCACTTCTAAAACGATTTTCAAAAACCTTCGCCTTTTTCTTTTGTTTGCTTGTGTTACCATGTGCCTTCTTTTTGCTTGCAGCTTCGCTTGCTAAAAGTTTATGGATCCTCATCCACTTGCTAATCTTTTTAAGAGATCCAATTATGATGAACCAATTGCTAGTGAGTTGTGTGCACTAGATTATCTTTATGAGGTTTTGCTTGAAATCCGTGAATATGAAAATTGTGATGAAGTACTTTATGAAGTGATTCACGGTAAATCTTTGAATGAAAAGCATGATTGCAATGATGTTATTAATTCTATTAATGTCAATTGTGCTAATAATATACAAAACCCTAATCTTAGGGATGCTAGTTTTGCTATGTCCTCTACTTTTTGCAATGATCATGATTGGGGTGATTCTTCTTATGATCTTAAAATTTTATTTAAGTCCCATGATGAATATGAGATTGATAATAATGTTTGCAATAATATTGAAAGTGGGTTTGTAAGAGTGTCGACTTTAGATCCGACATATTTGGAGAATATTCAATCATGTGAATTTTTTGATAAAAGTGGGTTCGGAGAGATCATGACTTTATTTTATGATAATCCCACTATTTCGGAAGAGTGTCAACTTTGCATGCATGTGGATCATGAAGAGAAAATTTTATGTGATAGTTATATTGTTGAATTTGATTATTATCCTACATGTAATTATTATGAGAGAGGAAAATATGGTTGTCTAAATTTCCATGTTACAAAATTACCTCTCGTTATGTTGAGATTGCTATTGTTCCTTTCTTCTTCCTTGCATATGCTAGTTTTTTCTTGCCTTGATAATTTGTTTGATTATAACATGCCTATGCATAGGAAGTATGTTAGACTTAAGTGTGTTTGTCACATGTTTTATGATGCTCTCTTTTTGCTTCAATTCTTGTCGTTCGTGTGAGCATCATTGAAAACTCAGTGCCTAGCTAGGGGCATTAAACAATAGCGCTTGTTGGGAGGCAACCCAATTTTATTTTTGTTCTTTGCTTTTTGCTCCTGTTTAGTCATAAATAATTTATCTAGACTCTTTTATGATTGTGTTTTTTATGCTTTAATTCGTGTTTGTGGCAAGTAAAGCCTTTAGGATCTTCTTGGGTGATTGTTGTTTGATCTTGCTGATAAAAACAGAAAGTATGTGCTCGTGAAAATAATTATCATTTTTTACAAGAGAGCGATAAAATACCAATTCAACTACAGTATATCAATATACAAATTTTCCTGGTCTTCCTAATTTTTCAAAAAATTTGGAGTTACAGAAGTACTCAAAACCCACAGATTGCTACAGACTGTTCTGTTTTTGACACATTCTGTTTTTCGCGTGTTCTTTGCTTATTTTGATGAATATATGGCTAGTATTGGGGGTATGAACCATAGAGAAGTTGGAATACAGTAGGTTTAATACCAATATAAATAAAGAATGAGTTAATTATAGTACCTTAAGGTGGTGGTTTATTTTCTTATACTAACGGAGCTCACGAGATTTTCTGTTGAGTTTTGTGTTGTGAAGTTTTCAAGTTTATGGGTAAAGATTTGATGGATTTTGGGACAAATAGTGGCAAGATCCTAAACTTAGGGATGCCCAAGGCACCCCAAGGTAAAATTGAAGGACAACCAAAAGCCTAAGCTTGGGGATGCCCCGGAAGGCATCCCCTCTTTCATCTTCGTCTATTGGTAACTTTACTTGAGGCTATATTTTTATTCACCAAATGATATGTGTTTTGCTTGGAGAGTCTTGTATGATTTGAGTCTTTGCATTTTAGTTTACCACAATCATCCTTGCTATACACACCTTTTGGGAGAGACACGCATGAATCGGAATTTATTATAATACTCTATATGCTTCACTTATATCTTTTGAGCTATACAATTTTGCTCTAGTGCTTCACTTATATGTTTTTAGAGCACGGTGGTGGTTTTATTTTATAGAAATTATTGATCTCTCTTGCTTCACTTATATTATTTTGAGAGTCTTTTAGAACAGCATGGTAATTTTCTTAGGTTATAAAACTAGTCCTAATATGATTGGCATCCAAGATGGGTATAATAAAAACTTTCATATAAAGTAGGAGAAGTTTGATACTTGATGATTGTTTTGAGACATGAGGATGGTGATATTAGAGTCATGCTAGTCGAGTAGTTGTGAATTTGAGAAATACTTGTGTTGAGGTTTGCAAGTCCCGTAGCATGCACGTATGGTAACCGTTGTGTAACAAATTTGAAGCATGAGGTATTTCTTTGATTGTCTTCCTTATGAGTGGCGGCCGGGGACGAGCGTTGGTCTTTTCCTACCAATCTATCCCCCTAGGATCATGCGCGTAGTGCTTGGTTTTTGATGACTTGTAGATTTATGCAAGAAGAATGTGAGTTCTTTATGACTAATGTTGAGTCCATGGATCATACGCACTCTCACCCTTCTACCATTGCTAGCCTCTCTAGTACTGCGCAACTTTCGCCGGTACCATAAACTCACCATTTACCTTCCCCGAAACAGCCACCATACCTACCTATTATGGCATTTCCATAGCCATTCCGAGATATATTGCCATGCAACTTTCCACCATTCTGTTTATTATGACACGCTTCATCGTTGTCATATTGCCTTGCATGATCATGTAGTTGACATCGTATTTGTGGCAAAGCCACCGTTCATAATTTTTTCATACATGTCACTCTTGATTCATTGCACATCCCGGTACTCCGCCGGAGGCACACAGATAGAGTCATATTTTTTGTTCTAAGTATCGAGTTGTAATCTTTGAGTTGTAAATAAATAGAAGTGTGATGATCATCATTATTAGAGCATTGTCCCATGTGAGGAAATAAAAAAATAAAAAAGAGAGAAAGGCAAAAAAAAGAAGGCCCAAAAAAAGAGAGAAAAAGAGAGAAGGGACAATGCTACCATCCTTTTCCACACTTGTGCTTCAAAGTAGCACCATGATCTTCATGATAGATAGTCTCTTATTTTGTCACTTTCATATACTAGCGGGAAATTTTCATTATAGAACTTGGCTTGTATATTCCAAAGATGGGCTTCCTCAAATGCCCTAGGTCTTCATGAGTAAGCAAGTTGGATGCACACCCACTTAGTTTCTTTTGTTGAGCTTTCATACATTTATAGCTCTAGTGCATCCGTTGCATGGCAATCCCTACTCACTCCATTGATATCTATTGATGGGCATCTCCATAGCCCATTGATACGCCTAGTTGATGTGAGACCATCTTCCTCCTTTTTTTTCTTCTCCACAACCACCACCCTATTCCACCTATAGTGCTATGTCCATGGCTCACACTCATGTATTGCGTGAAAGTTGAGAAAGTTTGAGATTGCTAAAGTATGAAACAATTCTTGGATTGTCATTGGGGTTGTGCATGATTTGAGTATTTTGTGTGACGAAGATGGAGCATGACCAAACTATATGATTTTGTAGGGATGAACTTTCTTTGGCCATGTTATTTTGAGAGGACATAATTACTTTGTTAGTATGCTTGAAGTATTATTATTTTTATGTCAATATTAAACTTTTGTCTTGAATCTTTCGGATCTGAACATTCATGCCACAATAAAGAAAATTACATTCATAAATATGTTAGATAGCATTCCACATCAAACATTCTGTTTTATCATTTACCTACTCGAGGACGAGCAGGAATTAAGCTTGGGGATGCTTGATACGTCTCCAACGTATCTATAATTTTTGATTGTTCCATGCTATTATATTATCTGTTTTCGATGTTGAATGGGGCTTTAATATGCTCTTTTATATTATTTTTGGGACTAACCTATTAATCGAAGGCCTAGTGTCAGTTTTTGTTTTTTTTACCTATTTCAGTGTTTCACAGAAAAGGAATACCAAACGGAATCCAAACGGAATGAAACCTTCTCGATGATCTTTCTTGGACCGAAAGCAAACCAGGAGACTAGGAGTGGAAGTCTGGAACTCTGTGAGGCGGCCACGAGATAGGAGGGCGCGCCCAGGGGGTAGGCGCGCCCCTCCACTCTCATGGGCCCCACAGAGCTCCACTGACGTACTTCTTTTGCCTATATATATACTCTTATACCCTAAAAACATCAGGGGGAGCCACGAAACTACTTTTCCACCACCGCAACCTTCTGTACCCATGAGATCCCATCTTGGGACCTTTTCCGACGATCTGCCAGAGGGGGAGTCGATCATGGATGGCTTCTACATCAACACCATGGCCTCTCCGATGAAGCGTGAGTAGTTTACCACAGACCTTCGGGTCCATAGTTCTTAGCTAAATGGTTTCTTCTCTCTTTTTGATCTTCAATACAAAGTTCTCCTCGATGTTCTTGGAGATCTATTTGATGTAATACTCTTTTGCGGTGTGTTTGTCGAGATCCAATGAATTGTGGGTTTATGAACTTGATTATCTATGAATATTATTTGGCTCTTCTCTGAATTCTTATATGCATGATTTAATATCTTTGCAAGTCTCTTTGAATTATCGGTTTAGTTTGGCCTACTAGATTGATCTTTCTTGCATTGGGAGAAGTGCTTAGCTTTGGGTTCAATCTTGTGGTCTCCTTTCCCAGTGACAGTAGGGGCAGCAAGACACATATTGTATTGTTGTCATCGAGGATAAAAAGATGGGGTTTATGTCATATTGCTTGAGTTCATCCCTCTACATCATGTCATCTTGCTTAAAGCGTTACTCTGTTCTCATGAACTTAGTACTCTAGATGCATGCTGGATAGTGGTCGATGTGTGGAGTAATAGTAGTAGATGCAGAATCGTTACAATCTACTTACACAGATGTGATGCCTATATTCATGATCATTGCCTTAGATATATTCATAACTATGCACTTTTCTATCAATTGCTCGATAGTAATTTGTTCACCCATCGTAATACATGGTATCATGAGAGAAGCCACTAGTGAAACCTATGGCCCCCGGGTCTCTTTCTTATTATATTGCATCTCTTTTATTATCGCATCTCGTTTACTATTTTGCAATATTTATTTTCCAATCTATACAACAAAATACCAAAAATATTTATCTTACTATCTCTATCAGATCTCACTTTCGCAAGTGACCGTGAAGGGATTGACAACCCCTTTATCGCATTGGTTGTGAGGTTCTTGATTGTTTGTGCAGGTACTAGGTGACTTGTGTGTTGTCTCCTACTGGATTGATACCTTGGTTCTCAAAAACTGAGGGAAATACTTATGCTACTTTGCTGCATCACCCTTTCCTCTTCAAGGGAAAACCAACGCATGCTCAAGAGGTAGCAGAGCTCAAGAGGGCATATTCGTTGGTTATGCTACAAACTCTCATGCTTACTCTGTCCTCAAAAAGTCCACCAGACTCATTGAGGAGACGTGTAACATGGAGTTTGATGAAAATAACGGCTCCCAAGTGGAGCAAAGTGGTCTTTGTGATTTAGGTGACGACCCCCCCCCCAAGCCAAAAGAAGAATGGGGATTGGTCAAATACTCCCCATTGAGGAACCCCTTGTGGCCGAAGGAGAAGGACAATTCTCTACTCAAGTGGAGCCATCTCCTACGCTAGACCCACACGCTTCCGAAGAACAAAGTGAAGGTCCTCAACCCAATGAACAAGATAAAGGGCAAGATCAACTCCATGGAGATGGTGATGCACCAAATGATGCCCAAGATCAAGTTCATGCCTCCGAGCTCGCTCAAGATCAACAACAAAATCAAGGTCAAGAGCAAGCTCAAGATGGTGCTCAAGATCATGAGAAAACTCATGACGGTGCTCAAGATGTGCAAGATGATCCTCAAATGCCCATCGAGGAACTTTTGGAGCATTGTGCCGCTAAGGTGGCTTCCAGGCTCGAGTGTCAACAACATGTCATGGAGAATGTGCTTGGAAGCTTGAGAAAAGGGGTAACTACTCGAAAACAATTGTCAAACTTTTGTGAGCATCACGCGTTTGTTTCGTGTGTTGAACTCCAAAAGGTACATGAGGCGCTTGATGATGAGGCTTGGCTTGAAGCAATGCACGATGAACTCAACAACTTCGAGCGCAATCAAGTTTGGGAATTAGTGCCAAGGCCAACGGAGGAACATAATGTCATTGCAACCAAATGGATCTTTGCTATCTCTTGAGCATGCGTTGGTTTTCCCTTGAAGAGGAAAGGGTGATGCAGCAAAGCAGCGTAAGTATTTCCCTCAGTTTTTGAGAACCGATGTATCAATCCAGTAGGAGACCACGCGTGAGTACCTCGTACCTACACAAACAAATAAGAACTTCACAACCAACACGATAAAGGGGTTGTCAATTCCTTCACGGCCACTTGCAAGAGTGAGATCTGATAGAGATAATAATAATAAGATAAATATTTTTGGTATTTTTATGATATAGATTGAAAGTAAAGATTTCAAAATAAAATAGGTTGGAAACTTCTATGAAGGAGAATAGACCCGGGGGCCATAGGTTTCACTAGTGGCTTCTCTCAAGATAGCATAAGTATTACGGTGGGTGAACAAATTACTGTCGAGCAATTGATAGAATTGATCATAGTTATGAGAATATCTAGGTATGATCATGTATATAGGCATCACGTCCGTGACAAGTAGACCGGCTCCTGCCTTCATCTACTACTATTACTCCACACATCGACCGCTATCCAGCATGCATCTACGGTATTAAGTTCATAAGAACAGAGTAGCGCCTTAAGCAAGATGACATGATGTAGAGGGACAAACTCGTGCAATATGATATAGACCCCATCTTTTTATCCTCGATGGCAACAATACAATACGTGTCATTTCCCTTTCTGTCACTAGGATCGAGCACCGCAAGATTGAAACCAAAGCTAAGCACTTCTCCCATTGCAAGAAAGATCAATCTAGTAGGATAAACCAAACTAAAAATTCAAAGAGACTTGCAAATATAACCAATCATACATAAAAGAATTCAGAGAAGATTCAAATATTGTTCATAGATAATCTTGATCATAAACCCATAATTCATCATATCTCGACAAACACACCGCAAAAGAAGATTACATCGAATAGATCTCCAAGAGAATCGAGGAGAACTTTGTATTGAGATCCAAAGAGAGAGAAGAAGCCATCTAGCTAATAACTATGGACCCGAAGGTCTGAGGTAAACTACTCACACATCATCGGAGGGGCCATGGAGTTGATGTAGAGGCCCTCCGTGATCCATGCCCCCTCTGGCGGAGCTCCGGAAAAGGCCCCAAGATGGGTCTCTTGGGTTCAGAAGGTTGCGGCGGTGGAAATAGGGTTTTGTGGTGCTCTCCGATGTTTTCAGGGTATGTAGGTATACATAGGAGGAAGAAGTAGGTCGGTGGAGCCACGAGGGGCCCACGAGGGTGGAGGGCGTGCCTAGGGGGGTAGGCGCACCCCCTGCCTTGTGGCCGCCTCGTTGGTTGCTTGACGTCCACTCCAAGTCCTCTGGATCACTTTTGTTCCAAAAATCACGCTCCCGAACGTTTCATTCCGTTTGGACTCCGTTTGATATTCTTTTTCTGCGAAACACTGAAATAGGCAAAAAACAGCAATTTGGGCTGGGCCTCCGTTTCATAGGTTAGTCCCAAAAATAATATAAAAGTGTATAAATAAGCCCATTAAGCATCCAAAACAGAATATATAATAGCATGGAGCAATCAAAAATTATAGATACGTTGGAGACGTATCAATCTTCAAGAACAAGCAAGATGTAAATGGTGTGGTTGTTCGAAACAAGGCAAGATTGGTGGCACAAGGCTACTCCCAAGTCGAGGTTATCGACTACGGTTAAACCATTTCCCCCGCTGCTCGTCTTGAATATATTCGCATGTTTCTTGGTTATGCATCTCATCATGACTTTAAATTGCAACAAATGGATGTGAAAAGTGCATTTCTTAATGGTCCTTTGAATGAGTTGGTGTATGTTAAACAACCTCCGGGATTCGAGGATCCCAAGTTCCCCATTCATGTATACAAACTCAAAAAGGTGCTCTATGTCCTTAAACAAGCCCCACGTGTGTGGTATGGGCACCTTACCGAGTTGTTCCAAGATCGTGGGTTTGAAATTGGGAAAATCGATCCCACTCTTTTTATTAAGAGGGTCAAAGGGGATTTGTTAATATGCCAACTATATGTTGATGATATTATCTTTGGTTCTCCTAACAAATCTTTCAATGATGAGTTTGCCGCACTAATGACCGAGAAGTTTGAGATGTTTATGATGGGTGATTGAAGTTCTTTCTTGGGTTCGAAGTCAAACAAAGAAGAGAAGGAACGTTCATCAACCAAGCCAAGTATACCCAAGACATGCTCAAGAGATTCAAGCTAGATGATGTCAAGCCAGTCAAGTTTCCAATGCCCACCAAATGCAAGCTTGACAGTGTTCCCAATGGTAAAGTGGTGGATCAAAAGGTATATCATTCCATGATTGGATCCTTGTTTTACCTTTGTGCATCTAGACCGGATATCATGTTGAGTGTGGGAATTTGTGCACGGTTTCAAGCCACACCTAAGCAAAGCCACTATGTGGCGGTCAAGCGAATCTTTTGATATTTGGCTCATACCCCAAACTTTGGCATATGGTACCCCAAAGGATAAAGCTTTGATCTCATTGGTTACTCGGATTCGGATTGGGTGGGAGATTGTGTGGATAGGAAGTCAACTTCCGGAGGGTGCCAATTGCTTGGTCGCTCTTTGGTGAGTTGGTCTCCAAAGAAGCAAACTTGTGTGTCTCTCTCGTCCACAAAGGCCGAATATGTAGCCATCGCAAGTTGTTGTGCACAATTTCTATGGATGAGGCAAACTTTAAAGGATTACGGTGTCACTTGTGACAAAGTGCCTCTTCTATGTGATAATTAAAGTGCTATCAAGATCTCTCACAACCCGGTGCAACATAGCAAGACGAAGCATATTGAGATATGTCATCATTTCATTAGGGATCACATCAAGCCAATATTGATATCATCTACATCAACACTCAAGAGCAACTAGCGGGTATTTTCACCAAACCTCTAGATGAAGCAAGATTTTGCGAGTTAAGGCATGAGCTAAATGTCATTGATTCAAGCAATGTGGCTTGAATCTAGGCACACCCCACTGCACTCATCATCATATCTTGTTCTAGATGTAGGCATGGACACAGGGGGAGTGTTGTTCTCTCAATGAACTCTCCCTCCCACCATTATGCATAAATCGATCAATTCTTTCACATTAGCCATTTTTATGGTACTTGTGCTTCAAAGATGAGTCTAGGTCATGGGCCCAAGGTTAAAATCTTCACGGTGCCATACCACTTGACTCAAACATAGGTGGCCTCGGCCACCGCCCCCTCTTTGAGGGTTGTGTGGTTTTCCTGTTCTTCCTCTTGTTGCTTTGTGTTTGGTGTGTGTTTTTTGTCTCTCCGTGGGTGCAACTCTGGCTCTTAGTTGTGTTTTGCTTGTTGAGTTGCTCACTCGGCTCTTTCGGTGTTCTTTTTGGTTGGGGCTAGGCTTGTTTTCTCTGCTGTCTAGCATTGTTTGCGTTGGGCGGCACTACCGCTCAGGTCGGGCGGTACTACTGCTGAGTGGCATCAAGCGGCACTACCACCCGCCAGAGTGGTACTACTGCTGCGGGGCAAGACTGGGGGGTTATGACTCGGGCAGGGGGAGTTTTCTCCCCCATACCCATTCGTCTCTCCCTGCTTGTTCCTCTCTTGCTACATCGTCATACTTGCCGCGCGAGAGGCCGCCGCCGGGCCGCCTTCTCCGGGCCGTCCTTCGCATTTTTCTCTGGTGGAATCGATCCCCTGAAAGGATCGAGATGAACCTAGAGGGGGGGGGGGGTGAATAGGTTCAATTACAAATTTTAATTATTACTTAGCAATTTTGGGAAATAATGCAGAATATGAAGATGAGCCTAACAATTGCAAGAGTAGTACAAGGAGCTAAGCTGGATAAACAAGTAACACAAGTATGTAAGTAAGCAAGCACAATATGATACAAGTAAGTGCTAAGAGACAAGTAACCACAAGTAGAGAGTTAGGGTTAGGAATAACCGCAACTCTGGGAGATGAGGACGTATGCTGATGTTCACTTCCTTGGAGGGAAGCTACATCACCGTTAGAGAGGTGGATGTTACCACGAAGTCACACCAACGACACGAAGGCTCACCCTATTCTCCCTTTGAGACAACACCATGGAGGCGTTTCTCAACCACTAGTGGTAGACCTTGGGGTGGTCTCCAAACCCTCACAAACTTTTCCGGGGGTAATCACAAGAGTCGATTCCTCTCCAAAAGTAACAAGAACGATGGGGAAAAAGCTCAAGACTTGCTCAAATCACGAATTCCTTTGGCGCAAAGAAGGGGAAGGAGTGGATCTATCACTTGATTGGAGAACTTCTCTCAAGTGCTCTCAAATCCCTTGGGGATCTAAGATTTGGTGTGGAAGAGTGAGAGAGTGAGTGAAATGTGTTCTTAGGAAGCTCAAAGTGAATGGTCAACCTTATCCCGTGAGGGGGAGAATGCTATATATAGTGGAGGTGGAAAAGTAACCATTTGAGCACCACAAGTGCACAGGAGGCGTCGGACGTCCGGTGGTATAGATAGGTCTGGATGTCCGACAGACGTCGGTCGTCCGGTCGCTGGAGAATCACAAGGCACGAATCAGCATACAGCTAATGGACGTCCGGACCGTTTCGGTCGTCTGGTGACCGGACATCCGTAGAGGACCGGATATCCATAAAAACTGTTCTGTTGAGTAAGTGTCGGACGTTCGGAGGAAAACAGACGTCCGTGGACCGGACGTCCGGGTAAGGTTGGACATCCGTGAATTTTGTTCTGTGAAGAAACACCGGACGACCGACGGATGCTGGATAACCGGTCAGCTGAAAGGGATCGGACGTACGTAACGTACCGAATATCCGATGAAAAATGGAGTTATGGGTTTTGAGCAAATCTTTCACTAGATCCATCGATCCCCTCTTAATAGTGCGGGATCCCTATACTCAAAAACAAACCTAAACAAAGCCAACGCTATTGTCTTGTATCTCCAACCTTGAGTTATATGCATTTGTCTTTAATCATGATCCACACACGGCCTATGAGACATAATCCTGAGATATACTTGATAAACATGATTAGTCCCATACATGTATGTTGTCATCAACATCAAAATAAGATTAAGGGCATGATTGCACTTTCAATCTCCCCCTTTTTGGTAGTTGATGACAACATACATGTACTTCTTAAAATAAAAAAACTTTGAGTATCGAAGGGATTTGTTGCGGAGCTCCCCTTAACAATGTGCACAAAGAAACATAAGCATGAGAGGAGCTCCCCCTCAGGGTGATACCAACACATTCAAATCACAAGTTGCACATGATAACATTCAAATAGATTCATCACTCACATCATAGAACCTAAAGTAACAATGATCATAACAAGGTTCATGGTACGATACATATCATAGTGCATTACAAGTTAATATTACATATTACAGTACTCAATGGATACACTACTCCCCCTTGGCAGCAAGCACCTAAAAAGGGGGCCAAGAGGAGCAACCAGAACATCATCATCATCATCAGAACCCAGCCTCATCATCATCATGAGCACCACTACCACCGGCCTCGTCAAAGAAGTTAGACCACTCAGGACCCAAAGGAAAGCCAAAGTCAGAAGGGGGCTCATCGGGAAAATGGTCATCATCACTCACATCGAACACTATGGAGTCTCTCAGACGAGCCTTCAGAGTGTTTTTGGAGGTGATAAGGCGCGTGACAACATCGTGATTTTGGAAGCATTTAAAAGTAACAGCCTTCATCAAGGCAGAGTGGGCCTTCCCAAGAAAGCGAGCAATGCAACCAAAGGGTGCAGATCCGGAGGGAGAAGGATGAGGAGTGCTAGCAATAGTTCGGTGCAGATGAGCAGAAGAGGAAGAATCCTTGGGAACATAGTCATCGGCCATGTGTGTGGGAATGACCCATCACTCATGCAAATGAGTGCGGACAATAGGAATGGAGCCACACTTTCGATAAATGCTTGAAGAAAGGGAGCATGAGGAAAGGCCAGCTTGTACTGGAGAGAAGCAAGGCGAATCTCATGCCATAGAAAATAAGACACATTGGTCTTCCCTTTCGGAGACGCATAGAGGCGATGCATGATATCGATGCAGTAGCTACTGTAAGAGCCCTTGTCACCCATCTTATGATAAATGGTGCGAATGACACATTGATAGATAATGAAGAAAGGAGCGCACCAAATGGAGACTTGGTTAAAGCCCTTATGTTTCTCCTCATTAGTCAGGTCTGGTATGGGTTTGATAAGATCAACACACACATTGGTGCCCTTGGGTCTATGTTCGGGGTCATCATTGTGAATTTTGAACCCGGTGTCAGGAAAACCAAGGGCAGCAACAAACTGAGAATAGGGAGTCGAGAGCTTTGTGTCCGAGGTCATCCAAGTAATAGTATTATTGGGACCGAAGAAACATGTAGCATAGAATTGATGAATGGCGGCTTGGTTAAAGTCATGTTGAAATGCAAATGGGGCAGCAAGATTGGATGACTCAATGAGCTCAATAGCCCCGGAATATTTGTCCGGATGAGTACGAATATTCTCTAAATCAATGTACAAATGCAGAGAAAGACCCTTAGGAATGATGATAGTGGTAAAAATGCCAGCTTGGACATTAGTGCGAAAACGATTGTCCTGAGAGTCTCGAGCAACCGTAAATTGATCAACATCACGACGCAACTTAAGATAAGAAGCAACAGGAACCTCGTTGAACCGCTTAATGTGGCGGCCGAGGGGTAAGGGAGGTTCGAGAGAGATATGCCGAGCATCACCGTGAGGTTTCACCGGAGGAGGAGGAGGAGGCTTGAAGGTGGGACGACGAGTACCCGGCTTGGGTGCGGATGTGTCAACGAAGACAAACTCTAGCTGCTCCAAATCATCCAACTCATCCTCATAGTCGGAGCCCTCCGAAGAGGAGTTGCTAGTAGAGCTGTGAGGGCGACAGGCACGCTTTCGAGGACGAGCCCGCTCTTGTGAGTCATCGGAGCCACCCCGACGAGACATACGAGATGGCCCACCAGTGACCTGCTTGCGTGCGGAGTACTTGGTCTTGGGCATCTCTACCTAAAGGCGGAGGACGGCCCCAAATCAGCAACCCCACCATAGATCGAAGAATCAATGGATGAGATGAGAAGAGATGGGTGCTACCTTGGAGTGAAGACCGCGGATGAAGATGGCAACCGGAGCAAATCAGGCAAGGGGTCGCGCCGGAGACTGCGATGACCAAAGTGAGGTGGCGTCAGCGAGGGGAACAAGCGGGGAGCAACTACGGTGAGGAGCACGAGCGGCGAGTGGTCGCAGTGAGAAACACGAGCGGCGAGCTTCCGCGGCGAGGAGACACGGGCGGCGGCTGGGAGCGAAGGGATTTAGGGTAAGAAGACCCGAACCACACCTCGCGTTATATATAGATGCCCGAGAAAGTCCCAAACGGCCGGAGTCCTACGGACGTCCGGTGCCTGAGCCGGGAGAGGAATTAATAGATGACCGGATATACCGGACGTCCGAATCGATGGAACAGAGAGCTTTCTACGGATGACCGGAGTCCTTCGGCCATCCGGTGCCTGAGAAAGTCCCGGACGACCGGCGTCCTACGGACGTCCGGTGCCTGAGCCAGGAAAGAATTAACGGACGACCGGTGTTGGGGATATTACTACTGGACGTAAACCGGCCAGGAGTAGCCAGATTAGCTTTATGAAGATTACAAGCCCATGAAGACGTAAGAATGATGGCGCTTTATGAAGGCCCAAGGTCCAGAGGCGAGTTAAGGCCTGTAGATGTAAACCGACCTTATTATGTAACTTGCATTGTAAGATAGGAAGTGTAGAGACCGAACCGGACACGTTTATGATACGGCTTCGGGACTCTGTAAACTGGCGGGCGTCAACCTATGTATATAAAGGGATGACCCGATAGCGGTTTAGGGACAAAAGACAACAACTCGAGAGCCAGTCAAAGCGGATTCGCTCCCTGGTCATCGAAACCCTAGCAATACCAATCACAACTAGATGTAGGCTTTTACCTTCATCGAAGGGGCCGAACTAGCATAAACTCCCCGTGTCCCCTTGTCCGGTTTAACCCCTTTAAGATAACCCGTTGCGATGGCTCCACGACTAAGTCCTTTCACGAGGACATCTGCCGTGACAAACCCACGATAGTTGGCGCCCACCGTGGGGCTATCGCATGATGGTTTCGAGTTCTTAAAGGGTAGCTTTGATGGACTCAAGGGATACGCTGTGGGCCGGATGACGAAGATTCGTCGCGGCAAGCTCTACATCGACAACGCAGGATGGGGCCCCGAGGCCGATACAATCGAATACGGGTACGGGTCCCCTTTGGTGGGATTCACGTCACTAGTAGAAAAAGGGTCAAATGTGAAGCACATTAGTGCCGGTTTGAATTTGAGCCGACACTAATGTGACCATTAGTGCCGGTTCCAACATCTAGGCGGGCGGGCATTATTAGTACCGGTTCGTGGGCAACCTTTAGTACCGGCTCATGCCACGAACCGGTACTAATGAGGCCAGTGCGGCAATGGTCAGGCTGGGCCCCCACGAAGACCTTTAGTACCAGTTCATGGCATGAACCGGTACTAGAGTTTCTTAGTAAGCTGATTTTTAGTCCCACCTCGCCAAGATAGAGGCAGTATGAGCGGTTTATAAGCCATGAGTGCAGAGACAATGACGAAGATGCACAATGCTCACCTGCACGTTGATTAGCTTCAAGCCTTTCTGAATAGCATAGATTGCACTGAGCTATGTGCAGTGCAGTCTACACTATTCCAAAAGGCTTGAAGCAAATTAACCAACATTGCACCTCTTTTATATTTTTAATAACTTATTTGAACTCCAAACTTCTTTTGTGTTCAGTATGCAACATTCAAAGCGACATCATCAATTTCCAACATATTCTGACATCATTTGTTGTTTTTCAGTCATTTACCTAATTGTTTAGAGAGCTAAATGACCGTGAAATTGAAAATCACTACAAAATGAATTCTGAAAATGTTGAAACTTGGCATGGTATCATCATTTCACCCGCATAGCATGTGCGAAAGAGTAGAGAGGGTCACGGCAAAAACTGAACGCACTTCGTGTACAAACTGGACAAACTCTTTCGGAGTATCAAGGTTTCGGATGAGAACTCATCTTTTACATGGGTACTTCAATGTTTTTTAAACTTATTTGAACTCCGGACTTCCTTTGTGTTTAGTATGCAGCATTCAAAGAGACATCATCAATTTCCAACATGTTCTGACATCATTTGTTTTTCAGTCATTTACCGAATTGTTTAAAGAGCTAAATGACCGTGAAATTGAAAATCACTACAAAATGAACTGTGAAAATGTTGAAACTTGGCATGGTATCATCATTTCACCTGCATAGCATGTGCGTAAGAGTAGAGAGGGTCACGGCAAAAATAGGACGCACTTCGTGTACAAACTGGACAATCTCTTTCGGAGTATCAGGGTTTCGGACAAGAACACATCTGTTACACGGGCACTTCAATGTTTTTTAAACTTATTTGAACTCCGGACTTCTTTTGTGTTCAGTATGCAGCATTCAAAGCGACGTCATCAATTTCCAACATGTTCTGACATCATTTGTTGTTTTTCAGTCATTTACCTAATTGTTTAGAGAGCTAAATGACCATGAAATTGAAAATCACTAAAAAATGAATTCTGAAAATGTTGAAACTTAGCATGGTATCATCATTTCACCCGCATAGCATGTGCGAAAGAGTAGAGAGGGTCACGGCAAAAACTGGACGCACTTCGTGTATAAACTGGACAAACTCTTTCGGAGTATCAGGGTTTCGGACGAGAACTCATCTGTTACACGGGCACTTCAATGTTTTTTAAACTTATTAGAACTCCGGACTTCTTTTGTGTTCAGTATGCAGCATTCAAAGCGACATCATCAATTGTTCTGACATCATTTGTTGTTTTTCAGTCATTTACCTACTTGTTTAGAGAGCTAAATGACCGTGAAATTGAAAATCACTACAAAATGAACTCTGAAAATGTTGGAACTCGGCATGGTATCATCATTTCACCCGCATAGCATGTGCGAAAGAGTAGAGAGGGTCACGGCAAAAATTGGACGCACTTCGTGTACAAACTGGACAAACTCTTTCGGAGTATCAAGGTTTCGGACGAGAACTCATCTTTTACATGGGTACTTCAATGTTTTTTAAACTTATTTGAACTCCGGACTTCCTTTGTGTTTAGTATGCAGCATTCAAAGAGACATCATCAATTTCCAACATGTTCTGACATCATTTGTTTTTCAGTCATTTACCGAATTGTTTAAAGAGCTAAATGACCGTGAAATTGAAAATCACTACAAAATGAACTGTGAAAATGTTGAAACTTGGCATGGTATCATCATTTCACCTGCATAGCATGTGCGTAAGAGTAGAGAGGGTCACGGCAAAAACAGGACGCACTTCGTGTACAAACTGGACAATCTCTTTCGGAGTATCAGGGTTTCGGACAAGAACTCATCTGTTACACGGGCACTTCAATGTTTTTTAAACTTATTTGAACTCCGGACTTCTTTTGTGTTCAGTATGCAGCATTCAAAGCGACATCATCAATTTCCAACATGTTCTGACATCATTTGTTGTTTTTCAGTCATTTACCTAATTGTTTAGAGAGCTAAATGACCATGAAATTGAAAATCACTAAAAAATGAATTCTGAAAATGTTGAAACTTAGCATGGTATCATCATTTCACCCGCATAGCATGTGCGAAAGAGTAGAGAGGGTCACGGCAAAAACTGGACGCACTTCGTGTATAAACTGGACAAACTCTTTCGGAGTATCAGGGTTTCGGACGAGAACTCATCTGTTACACGGGCACTTCAATGTTTTTTAAACTTATTAGAACTCCGGACTTCTTTTGTGTTCAGTATGCAGCATTCAAAGCGACATCATCAATTGTTCTGACATCATTTGTTGTTTTTCAGTCATTTACCTAATTGTTTAGAGAGCTAAATGACCGTGAAATTGAAAATCACTACAAAATGAACTCTGAAAATGTTGGAACTCGGCATGGTATCATCATTTCACCCGCATAGCATGTGCGAAAGAGTAGAGAGGGTCACGGCAAAAATTGGACGCACTTCGTGTACAAACTGGACAAACTCTTTCGGAGTATCAGGGTTTTGGACGAGAACTCATCTATTACACGGGCACTTCAATGTTTTTTAAACTTATTTGAACTCCGGACTTCTTTTGTGTTCAGTATGCAGCATTCAAAGCGACATCATCAATTTCCAACATGTTCTGACATGATTTGTTGTTTTTCAGTCATTTACCTAATTGTTTAGAGAGCTAAATGACCGTGAAATTGAAAATCACTACAAAATGAATTCTGAAAATGCTGAAACTTGGCATGGTATTATCATTTCACCCGCATAGCATGTGCGAAAGAGTAGAGAGGGTCACGGCAAAAACTGGACGCACTTCGCGTACAAACTGGACAATCTCTTTCGGAGTATCAGGGTTTCGGACGAGAACTCATCTGTTACACAGGCACTTCAATGTTTTTTAAACTTATTTAAACTCTGGACTTCTTTTGTGTTCAGTATGCAGCATTCAAAGCGACGTCATCAATTTCCAATATGTTCTGACATCATTTGTTGTTTTTCAGTCATTTACCTAATTGTTTAGAGAGCTAAATGACCGTGAAATTGAAAATCACTACAAAATAAACTCTGAAAATGTTGAAACTTGGCATGGTATCATCATTTCACCCGCATAGCATGTGCGAAAGAGTAGAGAGGGTCACGGCAAAAACTGGACGCACTTCGTGTACAAACTGGACAATCTCTTTCGGAGTATCAGGGTTTCGGACGAGAACTCATCTATTACACGGGCACTTCAATGTGTTTTAAACTTATTTGAACTCCGGACTTCTTTTCTGTTTAGTATGCAGCAATCAAAGCGACATCATCAATTTCCAACATGTTCTGACATCATTTGTTGTTTTTAGTCATTTACCTAATTGTTTATAGAGATAAATGACCGTGAAATTGAAAATCACTACAAAATGAATTCTGAAAATGTTGAAACTTGCAATGGTATTATCATTTCACCCGCATCGCATGTGCGAAAGAGTAGAGAGGGTCACAAAAAAACTACTCAGAAATAAATAGATGAAAATAAATAAAGCAGAAAAGAAAAAAAATATAAAAAATTACTCAAAAATAAATAGAAGAAAATAAATAATGCAGAAAAGAAAAAAAACTATATAAAAAATTACTCGGAAATAAATAGAAGAAAATAAATAATGCAGAAAATAAAAAACTATATAAAAAATTTGTTGGGGCGCTGCCCAGTGGGCCTGCCAGACCTAGGGTGTGCAAATGCTGGCCCAGAAGGGCCAGCAGACTCACAGGGCAGCGCGCCCTAGTTAGGCCCAGAAGCCTGCTATATAGAGAAGTTCGAAGGAGCAGCCGCGGTGGGTTTATAAACCAGTGCGGCTGGCCTTTGCTCGGCGAGGTGGGACTAAACATTATGCACCGCCGGTGGAAGCGCACAACCATTAGTACGGGTTGGTGGCTCCAACCGGTACTAATGATTGGGCCTTTAGTACCGGTTCGTTGCATGAACCGGTACTAAAGGGGCCGTTTCCCGCCCCTTGGCCTAGCAAAAATTGGCCTTTAGTACCGGTTGGTGGCTCAAACCGGTACTAAAGACCCCTCCTATATATATGGCGCTTACGGAATATTCAGTTTCATCGACCACCACTTCTTCTCGATCCAACTTCTTCGCCGCGCCCGTCGCCCATCGCGCGCCGCCCTCGCAGGCCCCGCCGCCCTCGCCGCCCCCGCCGCTCGTCGTCGCCGTCACCGCCTTCGCCCCCGCCACCCATCGTCACCGTCGCCCCCGCCGCCCATCGCCGCCGCCTTGTCCGCCGCCCGTCCCCATCGCGTCGCCTGCCGCCGCCCGTACGCCGCCGCCCCCGCTCGTACACACACACATACACACACACACATTGTTTTTACTTATTTTCTATTTTCTGTTGTTTAGACTAATGTTAGATAAATTACGTAGATAATAATGTTAGAATGTTAATGTTAGATGAATTATATGGAAAATATGTTAAATATTAATGTCAATTTTAGATGAATTAGCTAGATATTAATTAGGTATATATATGAGATTTGAACTAGTTGAATTAATATAACTAGTTTATTTTTAGTATGAAAATTAATAGAACAAGTTTATTTTTAGTAAGAAAATTTAGGTATATGAGATTTGATGATCTAATTAAAATATTACTATATAGAACTACCTACTTTATTTTAGTAAGAAATTAATAGAACTAGTTTATTTTTAGTAAATGCTTAGTTGAATTAATAGAACTAGTTTATTTAGTTGAATTAATAGAACTAGTAAGTGTTTAATGTTTCACCTATATATGAACATATGTTAGATATTAATGTCAAATGTTAGAAAAATTACATATAAATTATATGTTAGATATATATTTAATTTAGTTATATGAGATTTCATTATATAATTAACATTTTATTATATAGAACTAGCTACCTTATTTTTAGTGAGAAAATTAATAGAACTAGTTTAGTTGAATTAATTAGTTGAACTAGTTAGTTGAATTAGTTCAATTAATTAGGTATATTTTTCGTAAGTGCTTAGTTGAATTAGTTCAATTAATTAGTTGAACTAGTTGAATTAACAGAATTAGTTGAATTAATAGAACTAATAAGTGTTTAATGTTTGACCTATGAACATAGGAATGTCGTTTGACGACGAACACGATTTCATTATGTGTGAATACTGCGAAGACCAGCGCAGCCTGTGCGGCAGAAATTTTCTAGTTGATGATAGACGCTTCAGCATCAAGCTGGATGAGAACTTCGAAGTGGATACAGTAAGTCACAACGACAAGTCTTTTTTCGTAATTAAGCATGACTTATGCTTCATTTGCTTCAACTTTTAATTTTATTTTTTCACTATTCTACTAGCGTATCCCCTACCATGCAAGAATTTTTGTCTTGGATGAGATATGTTTCAGTCCTAACGAAACTATGGAGGTAAAAAGAGTTTACTTGAAGACCGAGCATGGTTATACCTTCAACGTCAAATTATACAATGCAAACACATACACCTATTTTGAATGCAAAACTTGGCAAGCACTATGCAAGGCTTATGCATTTGAGTCTGATATGGTTATCACCTTTGATATTCGTCCGGAAGATGATATTGAAGGTAATAGAGACATCTGGGTCGATGTGCAGACGCCTCCACTTCTATCATTATGTGAGTTCCTCAACCATATTTATGTCTTCGATATGAGATTATTTGAATCAGTTGAATAATTAATAGATCTCAATTTGTATTGACAGCTTACTTCCAATCAAGCAAACATGTCCGGCGCTTGGTAGACATGACCGTCCACTGTCCCGGGGCTGAACTAAACTGCGAGGAGACAAGTCATTATGTTTCATGGCTTGAGGATCTTGATGCTGTCAAGACAAATTTCTTCCTGCACTTAGAAATGTTAGTACTCAAAACGTGCGACCAATAGTGTTCATACTGAACTACGGTCACATATATTTAGGAAAGATGGTAAGATTTCTACTATTTCTCCTCAGTGCATCTTTTGCATACCTTATTTTTTTAAGCTAAACTTCATTGCTAAGTATGTTACTATACGATGTTCTTCAACAAGGACTCCCGATGAATGTTGTGCCTGATTGGATCGAGACTAAAGGTACCATGAATATTGTTAGCTTACGGCCAAGATATCCTACAATGCATTTTAGTCAGGATTTCTAATAGCGAGGAATGCTTAATAGTAAAAGACTGGAGCAAAATTGTGAACGATCATAGAGAAGTACTAGGGGGCAGCAATCAGAAGCGCAACCCACGATTAGGAGACAGGTTCATCTGCATGCTCCAATATGACGAATCAGCAAAGCTATACATGTTCTATGCTTTTTACCTGAGAGAGAGCAGCAAGAGTGACTAATTAGCTAGTTCATGCTCTTAGTACTTGTCCTCTCATGTCCGTGTTCTTCGTCCTGAACTTAATCTCAAAGAGTGATTTGCTTTTGTGGTGTTATGAACGCTTATAATATCATTACCATGTTGAACTCGATGATATCTTTGCTATGAAAACTGTTGTTGGTGATGATATATATGATGCAAGAGTTTTTATATTAATATGATGATGATGATGATGATGAGTTATTATATCATTTATAAAAGAAACTGCATATTAATTTCAACTGGATGGATTCTAGCTAAGTGATCAAGTATATGCCATATCCATATTACCTCGATCACTTAATTAGGTGATCAAGTATATATAATATGGATATGACATATACTTGATGACTTAGCTAGGATCCACGCATCCAGTCAAACTAATCTGCGGTACATTCACCTAATGATTTAACAACTCATTATAATGTAAAACAATCACTAAATAAAATTGAAAACACAAAATTAAAGTAAAAATAAAAAAACCAAAACACACCTAAACATTTAGTACTGGTTGGTGTTACCAACCGGTACTAATGTCCTACGCACCCATGGAGCTGGCTCGTGCCTCGTGGTTGCCCTTTAGCACCGGTTCGTGCTGAACCGGTACTAAAGGGGGGGCTTTAGTGCCCACAATTTAGTGCCAGTTACTGAACCAGCACTAAAGGGCCTTATGAACCGGTGCTATTTCCCGGTTCTGCACTAGTGCGTCTTCATCGACAAGATTGGCGAACCGGGCCCTGAGCCGGACACCTGCACTGACATCATTGAGACGGCTCAGCGTGCGAGCCCTTCCCCGGTTCAGCCCATGGCAAAGCATGTTTTCGTTGGTGTCATCCATGGAGCAGAATATGAGGACGGACCGGCATCCGATGGAGAAACCGTCTTCTGCTCCGACAACGAGTCTTCTGGAGAGACCGAATCGCTCTATCAGTTGCAGGATGGCTGGGTTAGCGGAGGTTCCGAGGGCAACAGTATTCTGGACTCCCCTGATCTGCCAAACCGGGCCGCCATCTTCATGGCCGGTGCACAGTCAGCGCCCCACTCATCAACCGCCACAGCAATGCTCTCTGGTTCAGCAACAGCCACGCCGGCGGGGGCAGGGAGCTCTGCGCCACCTCCAGCTCAAGTTCTGTCTGACTTGTTCAACGCTTTGGCAACATTGATGGCCGCGGAAGTGGATGCAGCAGCCCGAGATCAGCACAATGCGGAGATCGCAAAGGTGAAAGATCAGATAACTCAGGCTAAAGCGGACCTAGCGGCAGAGAATGCTAGGATGGCTACAGAACGGGCCGAGTTAGAAGCTCAGGCCTACCGGCTTAGGCTGGATCAGAATGCTTTAGAGGAAGTCATGAGGAGAAGATACCGATCGCATCTGCCGCCGAGTTATGAGCCAAGAAATCTCTTCAACACGCCAGGAGCAGGAACCAGTAACCAGCCAATATTAAACCGGACGGAGGCACCACGAACAGGAGCGCGGTTCAGCCACACACGATGGACCCGCCCCGTCAGAACAACATTGTGCCATAGTACGTTCCAGCACCTCCTGGGCATTACTCCAACCCGTTGGACAACATTGTGGCCGCCGCCTCACGATTGGCAGCCCTCCCAACCGACGGCGAATCACCAGTTGCGATTGAGGCATGACGGGCTAGGGATCTCCTTCAAACAGCCCTAAACTAGCAGCAGGCATATTCGCACAGATGTGAGATTACTCATTCCACCCCCCGTCCAAGCGGGAGCTACAGCAGGCACGTTAAGGATGAACCGGCCGTATCAAGCAGTGCACGTCACCGTAATTCATCGCGAAGGCACAACCCGACAGGGGGAGGTGCTAATGTGCAAGATGTGGCGGATCATGGTCGCGCACATCGAGAGGCCGAGTTAGCAGCTCCGCACAGAGCCTGTCAACCTACTCCGGTTCACCCTACCGCTTCAGTAGAGCCAGGTGTGGTATTCAGTTCCTTAGGGGTGCCGTGTCTTACCCCCGCTTTGCTTAATGTGAGACTGCCCAAGGATTTCAAAGGACCTCGTAAGGTACCCAATTATACCGCCGATCTGCAAGCAGAGGCATTGGTTGAAAGCTACGAGATGGCAATGGAGATGTTAGATGTGGATGAAGCGGTATGTGCTAAATACTTCACCATGATGTTGGAAGGAACAACTCGTACTTGGTTGAAGAGCTTACCAACTAACTCTATCGGATCATGGGACGAATTGAAGCACCGGTTTATCCAGAACTTCAAAGATACTTGTAAGTAGCCCATGTCAATTGTGGATCTGGCCGCTTGTGTCCAAGAGGATGGAGAGTCCCCGGCCCATTGGGTAAAGCGGGTCTCAGCTATTTTGCATTCATCAGATCGTATCAATGCAGATACCGCAATGCTAACGTTGGAGGGCAATTGTCGTTTTCTACCGCTCAAACAGAAGTTAGGAAGGCTCAAACGTCACTGCAATGATATGTCAATGCTTATGGCCGCTTTGGTTAAATACACCGATTCAGATAATACCAAAGACCCTGACTCAGAGGAGGACAAACCGGGGAAAGGGAAAAAGAACGGCAACACTAAGGGTCAGCAGCATAATCCGGCAGGCCATGGGAACAATGGTGAGCGCAAGGCCGACAACAGCTTGGACTTTGTGGCTAACACCAATGCTCAGGAGAATGGTCAACGCCGTAAGGGCGAGCAGCCCCAGAGGGGCGGAGGTTCAGGCCCCAATTTGGAGCGCCTGTTAAATCCACCATGTCCAAAGCATGGATCAAAGGAGAAGCCAGCATCGCATCTTTGGAAGGATTGTTATATCATGCGAGATTTCAAGAACTCCAATATGTTTCAGTACGATAATGGCCCGCCCGGTGGTTCAGGAGGTGGCAGTTCCGGTTTAGGATTTCAGGGCAATCAAACCGGACACATCAATCAAGGGCACCAAAGCAACCAGGGAGGTTACAACCATCAGGGGAACCACCACCAGTAGTAGCAGTCGGGTTATCAGAGCAATCCTAAGTAGTTAAATAATGGGCAATATCATGTCTTCACCACTAGCTTGTGTAAGCGTGATCAGAAGCTTCACAAGAGGGCAGTGAACTCTGTTGAACCGGCGGTGCCCCAGTATTTGCGCTGGTCTGAGCAACCCATTTTATGGAGTAGAGAGGATCACCCACCCCGGGTTGACAATCCGGGTCAGCTGGCCTTAGTGGTGGCCCCTCAAGTTGGGGGATATAAGTTCACTAAGGTACTCATGGATGGGGGAAGTAGTATCAACATTCTATATTACGATACCTTCCGTCGTATGGGGTTGACAGATAAGAATCTTAAACTGTCAAACACCATTTTTCATGGTGTGGTGCCTGGTAAGTCTGCATATCCAGTGGACAAGATAGCCTTGGAGGTGGCTTTTGGAGATGATCATGATTCAAGATCAGAAACATTGACTTTTGAGGTGGTGAAAATCAAAAGTCCGTATCACACTTTATTTGGGAGGCCGGCTTATGCTAAGTTCATGGCGAGGCCGTGTTATGTGTATCTGCAGCTTAAGATGCCAGGTCATAAGGGGACCATCACAGTACACGGGAGTAGGAAGATCGCTTTGGAATGTGAGGAAGGTGATGCGGCTTATGCTAAGTCGGTTTGTGCCACGGAGGAGCTGAAGTTTTATAAGGACCAAGTTGATCCAGCAGATATGACTTCTTTGAAAAAGCCAACTACGGAACACGATCCGGCATTGAAATTTAAATCGGCCATAGATACTAAGATGGTTGATTTTGTTCCTGGTGATTCATCTAAGTAGTTCAGCATCAGCGCTAACCTGGATCCCAAATAGGAAAGCGCGCTCATTGAGTTCATCCGTGAGAACCGGGACATCTTTGCATGGAAACCTTCTGACATGCCAGGTGTACCGAGGGAACTCGCTGAGCACACACTTAACATTGATCCTAAGTTTAAACCGATCCGACAGTTTCTCCGCCGCTTCAATGAAGAAAGGCGCAAGGCTATTGGTGAAGAAGTAGCTCGGTTGTTGGCCATAGGGTTTATCGTGGAGGTCTTTCACCCGGAGTGGTTGGCTAATCCGGTGATGGTTCTTAAGAAAAACGGCACTTGGCGTATGTGTGTGGATTACACAGACTTGAACAAGGCTTGCCCTGCAGACCCCTTTGCCCTCCCTTGTATTGATCAGATCATTGATGCTACGGCGGGTTGTGACCGTTTGTGTTTTCTGGATGCTTATTCTGGTTATCATCAGATCAAAATGGCAGTTAAGGACCAGGAGAAGACAGCTTTCATAACTCCCTTTGGAGCCTTCTGCTATGTCTCCATGCCCTTTGGGCTTAAGAGTGCCCAGGCGACTTATCAACGCTGTGTTCAAAATTGTCTTCATAAGCAAATTGGGCGTAATGTTCATGCATATGTGGATGATATTGTGATAAAATCCAGGAAGGAGGAAACATTGATAGATGATTTGAGAGAAACCTTTGACAACCGGATTGCAGCTTTGAGCTGGTTTATCAGTCGTCTTGGGGAGAAGGCTATCCCTTTATATCAGATGCTAAAGAAAACATATTATTTTGTCTGGAGTGAGGCGGCTGATAAAGCGTTGGAGGATCTGAAGAGGCAGTTAGCTGAACCGCCTGTGCTTGCAGCCCCGATCGATAAAGAGCCGTTATTGCTATATGTGGCTGCTAATGCCTGAGCTGTTAGCGTGGCTATTGTGGTGGAGTGCAAGGAAGCTGGAAAGGAGTATCCGGTTCAACGGCCGGTTTATGATATCAGTGAGGTGCTCATTAAATCAAAGCAGAGGTATCGACATTGGCAGAAGCTGGTGTGTGGAGTGTTTATGGCAAGCCGGAAGCTTAAACATTATTTTGAGGGCCATCCTATCACAGTGGTCAGTTCAGCCCCTCTGGGAGATATCATTCAAAAGAGAGGAGCAACGGGCCGGATTGCCAAGTGGGCTATTGAGCTTGGACCTCACGGGCTCAAATACATACCTCGCACAACGATTAAATCCCAAGCACTCGTGGACTTCATCAATGATTGGACGGAATTGCGGGCACCAGAGGAAAAGCTAGATAATACATATTGGACTATTCACTTTGATGGATCCAGACAGTTGAGGGCTCGGGGGCTGGAGTCATACTAACTTCCCCACGAGGTGACAAGTTTTGTTATGTCCTTTGTTTAATGTTCCCTTGTACTAACAATGCAGCTGAGTATGAGGCCTTGCTACACGGTCTTCGGATGGCTAAGGAGATGAACTTAAGACGGGTTAAGTGCTTTGGGGATTCAGATCTGGTGGCTCAACAGGTGTCTGGCACTTGGGATTCTAAGGACCCACTCATGGCTGCATATAGATGAGAGGTGGACAAAGTGGCTGGTCACTTCAAGGGTTATCAGGTGGACCATATAGACCGGCGAAAGAACAAAGCAGCGGACGCTTTAAGCCACCTTGGTTCTCAGCGTAAACCGGTCCCACCAAATGTCTTTCTTGACGTGCTGCATAATTCGTCGGTCAAGGTACCAACACAGGAGGAGTTGTCTATTCCTGATCCGGAGGCTCAATTGGTGGCAGCTTTGCATGTCATACCGGATTGGACAATCCCATACCTGGCTTACATGAACCGGGGCGAGTTACTGGATGATGAAACCTCGGCCCGACAGATAATCCGACGTTCTAAGTCGATGACCATACTCAACGGAGAGCTACATCGTTACAACGTCTTAGGGGCAATTCAACGTTGTGTCTCTCCTCAAGAGGGTTGTGAGATTTTGCAATAAATCCATGAAGGGTATTGTGGTCACCACGCCAGTTCAAATTCTTTGGTAGCCAAAGCTTTTCGTGACAGTTTGTATTGGTTAACAGCTCACGCTGATGCGGAGGACTTAGTCAAAAGGTGTGATGGTTGTCAAAAATTCACACGGCGTGCTCATATTCCGGCTCAGGAGTTGAGGATGATTCCAATAACGTGGCCATTTGTGACTTGGGGGCTTGATATGGTTGGACCCTTTAAGCGCTCCAAGGACAAAAAGACCCACTTATTAGTGGCAGTTGACAAATTCACCAAATGGGTGGAAGCAGAGCCAGTCAGTAAGTGTGATGCGGCCACGGCGGTTCAATTCATCAAAAAGGTGATATTCTGGTTTGGCTTTCCACACAGTATTATAACTGATAATGGTACTAATCTGTCAAAAGGAGAGATGGAGGAATTTTGCCAGTGTGAGCACATCCGGCTTGATATAGCATCGGTGGCTCACCCCCAGTCTAATGGTCAAGCGGAGAGGGCAAATCAAGAAATTTTGAGAGGTATTAAACCCCGGCTTATGGTTCCTTTGAAACGGACACCGGGCTGTTGGGTTGAGGAGTTACCTTCTGTGTTATGGAGCATCAACACCACACCCAAAAGATCTACGGGTTACACGCCTTTCTTCATGGTTTATGGAGCGGAGGCAGTTCTTCCTAGTGACATACGTCACGACTCGCCCCGTGTGGCAGCTTATATTGAAGCTGATAATGAGACAACACGTCAGGACTCACTGGACTTGTTAGATGAGGAGCGTGATCTTGTAGCAGCATGTTCGGCGATTTATCAACAAGATCTCCGATGTTATCACAGCCGCCGGGTTAAGACCAGAACCTTTCAAGAGGGCGATTTGGTGCTCCGGCTCATCCAGGATCAAACTGATATGCACAAGTTATCCCCACCTTGGGAAGGACCCTTTGTGGTCAGCAATAATCTGCATAACGGGTCATACTACCTCATTGATGTTCGAGAGCACAAAGACTCACGTAAATCGGAGGAGGAGACCAAGCGGCCATGAAATATAGCTCTTCTTCGGCCTTACTATACTTGAGCCATAGGCTCTTCATATGTACATATTTATGACAATGTATATATTATATAATAAACCAGAGCCTCGAATAAAGCGGGGTCTTTGTTCTTTTTACATCATGTGTGTGCTTACAAGAGTTTTTACTGACAAAGCGGAGTTTTGTTAAACCGGTCTCTGCAGCCGCACGGATATAAAGAAAATCACTAGGGGGCTTGGTCATATCTGAACCATAGCTACACCTCTTGATCGGTTTGAAACCACAAAGGGATATCACTAGGGGGCTTGGTTGTTGTCACACCATAGCTACACCTCTTGATCGGTTTAACACCACAAAGGGATGTCATTAGGGGGCTTGGTTGTTGTCACACTATAGCTACACCTCTTGATAGGCGTTAAGCCAAAAGGAAATTTTGTGGAGCCAAAGAGAGTCTGTTGTATTAAGCACAACTCAAACATAGGTAACCACCGAGCATAGCTCACATATTACCTGGGGCTCTTTGTTCTCAAAGAACAATGAATTTTGAACCCTTATAACAGGCTATCAAGCTAGGCTTGGAAGCCAGGTGTATTCACCTAAAACACCGGGTTATCCTGCCTCTTTAAGTAAGTCACTCCGTCCAGGTAAACCTGGTATGACCCATCAAACGTTCGACAAGTCAATCCCATGGACCCTGAACTTGTCACAATTAAATCGGTGATTGGTTAAAGATTGAGGTCCATCTAAAAAAGGCTTTGTAAAACGGTTTAACCTAGTAGCCTGGCAGCCCATGAAAAGCCTCGATTTGGAGCCTGGCAGCTCGTAAAAAGCCTCGCATGTTCTTTTTGAGTTCTATTTGCCAAGTTTTTCGCCTTTGTTGAGGTTCATAATATCTTCCGATAAACCGGTGTCCTTAACCCGACTTGTCTTTCAACTACAAGTTGTCAGTACATGATCAGTTATAATCCGGTGTTCATTAACCCGGTCTGGTTTTGACTAACAAGTCGCCAGTGTTATAAGGAAAACCCGGTGTTTATTATATGCCGGTACGGTTTATTATCATAATCCAGCAAATTAAGGATGGAGTTATCAACGCTCCGGATTGGTGTTTACACCTTTACCATACAAGCAGTTGGTCAGCCAACGAGGTATGTTGCAGACGTTATTTTTTATACACTTTGATTATCCATCCAAGTATTATCTATTTTTGGGCATCATGACCCGTCCAGTGGTAAACCACTAGGACACTTTCAAGTTCTTATATCCAGGAACACAAATCATCATAGGCTATGCATAAACAGATCCCAAAAAGTGGAGCAAGTTTTCACAATGTCAGAGCACCACAACACATGCTCGATGGCATGACAGATAAAGGTTTTTTTTGCTATCCTATTACAAGAAGCTTCAAAACGGATCCAATTGAATAATTGTTTCTAAGCAGTGGCACACAATAGCTGGTAAACCGGCTGCCGGTTTAAGATGTTTCGTCTGGACGGTTTGACGGTTGAGGGTCATTGGGTGCAATCACTTCTTATTCATCCCTCCCCAGACGCTGGAAATCAACCTTGACCAATTGATTCCGGTTAAAGCTTGAAATACGACTTCTTCATGGATAAGGCTGGAGGGGTTAATGTCAGGAGCGTAAGTGTGCTTACGGATTGGAGGCACAAGTTCTTCGACTTCATGGATTTCGGCAGGCTGTCTCTTCCCTTCAGTGTCATAAGCTGGCTGGAAATGAGATAAATCTGTGTCTTCTGCCAGTTTGCTGGCTATTGGCCGCATCTCCTTTGTCAGCCTTCGAAGATCATCATCGTCGAAGTTTGAACCGTCCCCCTTCACACCCGGATATCCTTTTATAATGTCATCCGCTTCAAGGTCCGGAATCCATGCCTTGGCCCGGATTAGCGCGGTTAATGCTCCTGCTCTTGCGGCTGCCTTCTTCATTTCGGTAATCCGGGCTGGTAACATGGCCAGCTTCTCAAGAGTTTCTTTTATCAGTGATGGCACCGGCTTGTTGTAAGTCGTAGTGCAAATAGCACGCTGGGACCTAGAGTACAACTGTTCAATCAAGGTATAAGCCACGTTAAGATTCATCCACATATCCGTGCCTAGATGAGCAATACGAGTGCCTGTCACGGTTTAAAATCAGCAAACGGGTAAATGATAAGATCTCATGAATTGGACAAACTGCATAAGGAGATACTTACCAAAAATAGCGGGCGTGATTGCGTTGATTTGCCGCTTCAAACCAGTTAGTTCATCCACAACAAGCTTGAGGGCTGCTTCGGCATCCTCAGCTCTTTTGGTTAAACCAGCCTTCTCGATTTCCCAGTCAGCATGTTCTTTGTCAAAAGACTCCTTTAGCTTTTCCATAGCTGTCAGGGCTTTGGTCAGCTCCTCTTTGGCTTTCACAGCCTCTGCTTGTTGGGACTTCATGTTCTCTTGCAAATCAGCGGTTCAGGCATCTCTATTGCTTAGCTCGGCCTGTAACAGCAAAGATATGTCAACAACATGATATGTATTTTCAAAGTACTAAGTGTATAACAAGTTATGCACTTCGTACTTGGGGGCTAATGCCTATTCGCTCTATTATCAATACATTTTTTATAAGTCTCTAGAACAATGCAAGCATTATCCTTGACACTTGGGGGCTAATGTACATCTGTTCAAGTCGGACGCATGGATTTCAAGACCTGGATTACCTCGCAAAGCTAAACCGGCCCTTGGGGGCTACACTGAGGAAAGCTACATAATTGCATTGGTAAAGTATCGGCTTTGTTAAGGACCTGACATGTTGAGGGTTAGCAGGAGAGGATTAAAGTATTACAAAGTCCCAATTTAAGATTAACATCATAAAACGGCCCTTGGGGGCTACTTGGGCTAGTATTTCAACTTTGGAATCAAAGAAATAAAGGGCGATGAAAATACCTCATAGCGTTCCTTCATCGGGTTCACCAAACCGGCTTCATAGTCACGGTTTGAGTGCAGACGGTTTAAGAAACCAGAGTGAAGTTCTTCAGCACTAAGATGAGCATAGCTTGATAAGTCAGTGTTCCATTTACCCTTTTCCCTAGTAGCACGCTCTTCTTTGGTGCTATGTTGGGCCAAGATTACAGGATGGCCAGGAGAGCTGTGGCCCATGCCAGTAATGATAATATCATCTCCTTGGCCTTCAGTAGTTTTTGTGGGTGATGATGGAGTATCAGTACCTCTCACCGGACTAGCCTGGTTTAGAGCTGCCGGTTCAGTGTCAGGCACAACAGGATCAGCTTCTGGTTGTTCATCAATATTCTGGTCTGGAAGGGGTGGTTCATCAAAGGTAGCTTCAGGATGAGGACCCTCCGGTTCACGAGTTTGGTCCGGTTCACCTATTTGCTCTTCTCCAAAAACCGCCTGGTCTTCTGACGGATTGTTGACCCGAGCTTTCTTGCTGGGTCTAGCTTTGGCTCTGCAAACAAAATTAAAAAGAAGGTTTAGCATCTTATTCAAGATTTGCAACACATTTTGAAGAAAGGGTTTGAATGCTTACCCAGCTACAGTTTTAAGAGGAGGGAGTTGGGTTGCTGTTGATTTGCAAGAGGATGAGGGAGGTGTCACCTGATAATTTGAATCGGACGGATTAAGAGGTTGTCTGAAATAACCTGCCTTGGGATAAGAATTGTCAGAAGTGGGAGAGACCTCAGATCGGCGCTTCCGAACCGGAGTATCAGGTAAACCGGCCGAAGTGACCTGTTGGCCACTGTGCCAGGTTGTCCGGCGAGCTTCATGCTGTTGCGTCTTCAAAATAAATGTTGGATCGAAGTAAGCAAGAGGATGAGAAAAGCTTACTTTCCGGAATGCTTGACGGGTTTTTTGTGTTGGCATAGAGTCTGAACCAGAGGAAAGGGTAATTACCTCTACATCATTAGCCTGGCTGCCTTCTACGTCCTCCTGATAAAGATCATTGTTAATGAGGTGCATGAAAAGGGATCCAAGTGAGTCAAGTTCTACCTCAACTTCCAGATCATCGACATCTTCATCAAGTTCCATGTTGATCCGATCAGCCGTTTTCCGCTTTGAGGTACGCTTGACGGCTTTGGTTTTGGGACGGGATGGATTTGCCGCTTTATCTGCGGATTTCCGTTTCCAGAAGGGATCATCACCATGTTTATACACAAACAGAAGAAAGTTTACAAGTTGAACAATTTAAAGATATCAAAGATAAAAAGGAAGCATAGTGCTTACAGCAGGCGGTTTATTTTGAGTGTAGAAGGGGTTTAAGCCGGTTTGGCGATAGACTGATTCCGGTTCATTGAAAATCTTCTTGACGCTTTCAGTGACTTCTTCATCGGTTACCTGAATGTTGATGTGGCGTTGGGGGTCTTCTAATTCACCAGTGTACTCACACATTAAACCGGGGCAGCGGCTTAGTGGCAAGACACTCCAAGATATCTAGCAACGCACAAAATCAATGCCTGTTAAACCGTTGGCCATAAAGGCCCGGAGCTTGGCGAGTTGAGGGGCATATTTGGCCCGTTCCACAGAACTTAAACGTTGCGGCATTGGATGAGTGTTGGAAAGCCGGTGATCACGGTAGCCTGGAAGAGGGTTCTCATCTTTAGGAGAGGTATCTATGAAGTAGAACCAAGTCTGGTTCCATTCCTTAGGGTGACTGTGCAGTTTGGCATGAGGGAATTCAACTTCCTTCCGGTTTTGAACAGAGACACCACCAATCTCAATGTTAGGACCGTTTACAAATTCTGTACGCCGGTTCAGATGAAAAAAGTCCCGGAACAGCTCAGCAGTTGGTTCTTCTTGTAAGTACACTTCACAGAAGACTTGGAAGTTGCATATATTGGACACAGAGTTGGGTCCGATATCTTGAGGATGGAGTTGGAAACTGGCAAGCACATCTCGGTAAAACTTTGACCCTGGCGGTTTGAAACCGTGGCCTATGTGGTCGACAAAAACCACTACCTCACCCTGCCTTGGGGTTGGAGGATTCTCTGTTCCTGGAGCTCGCCATTGAATTTCAGTTTTCTTAGGCAAGGTGCCGATACTGACCATTCCATTCAATTGTTCCTCAATGACCCGGGAACGAGCCCAGTTGCAAGCAGCAAACTGTTTGGCCATTGTGAAACGAAAAGCTGGAAACGAAATGCCGGTTTATAAATCATTCATCATGATACGCAAGATGCAATAGGAATAAAGATATACATATATGTGAAATTGCGTAAACCGGAGACTAATACAATAATGAATGACAAGGTCATATCAAGGGCATACATGTGTTGTTAAACCGGACTATTACAATCAATGTAAAGGAGGTTTGCCGGTTTACTAGGGGACTAATGGTATGAGATAGATTGTTTTCTACAAGGGTAAACCGCCTACATGGTACAGAGGATACAGATCTAAGGTGGAAAGGGCTAAGTAAGGTAAAACAGGTTTCACAGGATCACATGGGAATTTTGGATCTACCACAAGTCAGGAAAAGAAAAAGATTTAGACCTAAAAAAGTTGGTCCTGGAGCAGTTCACAAAGGTCCAGATCGGTCTTTATGCGTATAAATCTTGGTTTGATAGCCAAAATAAGGACTACTATAGCTACCGCACAGAACGCATCAAGTTTGAGGTCTACTGTGTGTGGACTGACAAAGAACAAGAGAAGAACGCCATGAACTCATGTGAACCCTAGGTGGATCTACAGAGGAAAAAGGGAAGATTTACCGAAGTTGTTGAAGTAGAGGAGGTGCACCATGTTTTTTTAGTTCAGTCAGGTTGATGTAGCGGCCGATGATGAGGCATAGGTGAAGCTCGATGACCGCAGCGGCGCTCGGGTGCAGAGGCGTCGCGAGGAGGAAGAAGAGATGAAGAGGCAATGGGAGGAAAAGGAAAGGGATCCTCAACCCTATTTATAAGACAAAGAGATAAGCGACAAGCGCAGGAATCGAGGAGCCTAAAAATGGATATATGACAAGGTTGTTGCCTCGATTGTTGGATGCTCATTAATAAAGGGTATCTTTGGTTTTAATGAATATGTGACGTCACGGCGGTTTACTACAAATCTAGAGGATGACGTCATGGTGGTTTACAAGATCTATGCGAAGGTGTGAAGGGAGGAATTTTTCTAAGTGTCCAAGATTGACATGAACAAGTTCAAACCAATCTGGGGCCTAATGTTGGGGATATTACTACTGGATGTAAACCGGCCAGGAGTAACCGGATTAGCTTTATGAAGATTAGAAGCCCATGAAGACGTAAGAATGATGGCGCTTTATGAGGCCCAAGGCCCAGAGGTGAGTTAAGGCTTGTAGATGTAAACCGACCTTATTATGTAACTTGCATTGTAAGATAGGAAGTGTAGAGACCAAACCGGACATGTTTATGATTCGGCTTCGGGACTCTGTAAACCGGCGGGCATCAACCTATGTATATAAAGGGACGACCCGGCAGCGGTTTAGGGACAACAGACAACAATTCGAGAGCCAGTCAAAGCGGATTCTCTCCCTGGTCATCGAAACCCTAGCAATACCAATCACAACTAGACGTAGGCTTTTATCTTCATCGAAGGGGCCGAACTAGTATAAACTCCCCGTGTCCCCTTGTCCGATTTAACCCCTTTAAGCTAACCCGTTGCGATGGCTCCACGACTAAGTCCTTTCACGAGGACATCTACCGTGACAAACCCACAACAACCGGATTTCTTCGGACCCGTTGCCTGAGAATGCTTGAGCCAGGGGAGGAATTAACGGACGACCGGATAGACTGAATGTCCGGACCCAAGGTACCAGAGAGTTTTTTACGGACATCCGGACAGAACCGGACGACCGACACACACAAAAATTTCTGTGAAAATTTAGATGATGACTAGGGGGGGTGATGATGACAATGATGAATTGTTATAATATCTAGTAGTGAGTAACCTATGTCAATACAACAACATCACCAAAACACATACCGCTCATATATTGTTCTAGTGACAAGAGCAGTGGCTACGGCCACCATGTATGAGTATACGTGACATGGCTCTGCAAAGAATGGAACTTTGGGTGGATAATCACTACTCCATCATAGAAAGCTCCATAGTTAGAATAACATGATAGCTTTGAGAGTGTTTGTTCTTTTTATGCATTTCATAGGGTGAGATTCCTCATTAGTTGAATGTATCCCCCTAAATATATGCCTACATCGAGACAAGACATTATGACAATGCATGCATGGGTACTAGTTTTCACATAATGTTGTCAAGCTCCAAGATACCAAGTTCATGCCTAAGTTGACAAAACCTTGCTTCATCCAATGGCTTCGTGGAAATATCTGCAAGTTGCATATCTGTCCCAACATGAGCAACATCAATATCCCCCTTTTCCACATGATCTCTCAAGAAGTGATACCTAATATCAATGTTCTTGGTGCGAGTATGATCTTTGGGGTTCTCAGCAATATTGATGGCACTTTCATTATCACATAGAAGAGGCACATGTCTATAGGTGAAACTGTAATCCTTCAAAGTTTGCCTCATCCATAGTAATTGAGTTGCACAACTGGTATTTGCAATGTATTCAGCTTCTGCGGTGGAGAGAGCAGCACAATTTTGTTTCTTTGAGGACCAACTTACCAAGGAGCGTCCAAGAAACTGACAAGCACCGGAGGTGGACTTACGATCCACTTTTTCGCCAGCCCAATCCGCATCTGTTTACCCAATGAGATCAAACTAAGCATCCTTGGGGTACCATAGACCCAACTTTGGGGTGTGAACAAGGTACATAAGAATATGCTTAACCGCCTTATGATGACTTTCCCTAGGGGAAGCTTGAAATCTAGCACACATGCATACACGAAACATGATGTCTGGTCTAGATGCACAAAGATAAAGCAATGAACCAATCATAGAGCGGTAAGTAGATGGGTCGAAAGGAATACCATTTGTGTCTTCAGTGAGTGCACTTTTGGTTGGTATGGGTGTCTGACATGGACTAGCATCACACATGCCAAACTTATCTAAGATATCCTTGAGGTATTTTGCTTGAGACAAGAAAATTCCTTCTTGAAATTGTTGAATTTGAAATGCGAGGAAGAACTTCAAATCCACATTGAGTGACATTTCAAAATTCTTGGTCATGGAAGCCGCAAACTTCCTGCACAAATGAATGTTAGGGGAACCAAAAATGATATCATCTACATAGATTTGGCATAAGATCAAATCACCCTTGTCCCTCTTAGTAAAATGAGTGGGATTGATCACCCCTCTCACAAAACCATCATCGAGTAGAAACTTCTTAATATGATCATACCAAGCACGAGGTGCTTGTTTGAGGCCATACAAAGCCTTATGAAGTTTATACACATAGTCTTTGTGATCGGGATCAACGAACCTAGGTGGTTGTGATACATATACTTCTTCTTGTAGAGGACCGTTAAGGAAAGCACTCTTCACATCCATTTGATGTAATGTAAAACCATTGAAAGTAGCATAAGCAAGTAAGATGTGAATGGATTCAAGACGGGCAACAGGGGCAAAGGTCTCACCAAAGTCTAAACCTTCAACTTGTGAGTACCCTTGTGCCACTAACCTTGCCTTGTTTCGGATGATTACACCATTCTCATCTTGCTTGTTCTTGAAGATCCACTTTGTTCCAATGACGTTGTGCTTAGTAGTTGGCCTCTTGACTAATGACCACAATTGGTTGCGTTCAAAACTGTTCAACTCTTCTTGCATAGCAATGAGCCAATCATTGTCCATCAATGCATCTTGTACCTTGAGAGGCTCAACACTAGACACAAACGAGAAGTGAGCACAAAAGTTTGTCAAGTGTTTACGAGTGACTCTACCTTCCGATATGCCGGTGAGAATTTTGTCAACATCAACACGACCGACCACACGAGGCATGATGGAGGTAAGAGTTTCATGAGGTTCAACTTCATGTCCATCATCCACATCCTCAACAAAAGGATCATTGATGTGTGGTGGAAGGTCTTCTTCTTCATCTTCCATTTGTTGAGGTTCGTTATCAATGATTGCACTTTCTTGTTCTTGCCCTTGGTGATGATCTTGTTCTTGATATTTATCATGAAAAGGAACTTGATCATCATCTTGTACTTGGTCTACGGGTATTTGTTGAACAATAGGAGCTTGAGGTGGTATGGGTGTTGAAGTAGTTTGATGATGCGTGAAGCTTCCATCTTCTTCTTCATCATCATGAGGTTCTTGCTCCATAGGAAGAAGTGCACCAACACCCATGGTCAAGATATCTTGAGAAGAATCTTCTTCACCTACATCACTTAGATCAACTTGCTCCCCATGGGAGCCATTAAATTCATCAAACACCACGTCACAAGTTTCTACAACACATCCATTGTATTTGTTGTAGACTCTATAGGCGTGAGAGTTTGATCCATAGCCAACAAATATGCCCTCAATGGTTTTGTATTGAAATTTTCCTAACCGTTCTCTTTCATTGAGAATGAAACATTTGCACCCAAATACTCGAAAGTACTTGACATTTGGCTTGTTCCAGTTAGAAGCTCATATGGAGTCTTTTCCAATATAGTGTGGAGAAAGAGCCGGTTTGATGCATGGCAAGCAGTGTTGACAGCCTCGGCCCAAAAACTATGTGGTGACTTGTATTCATCCAACATGGACCTTGCCATCTTCACAAGTGTGCGGTTCTTTCTCTCTGCTACACTATTTTGTTGGGGAGTGTATGGAGCTGAATATTGATGTTCAATCCCTTCATCACTAAGAAATTCTTCCAAGGTGTATTTCTTGAACTCGGAGCCATTATCACTTCTTATTGCCAAGATTTCTTTGTCAAACATGCGTTGTGCTTGCTTGGCAAAATCAATGAAGGTGATCTTCGTCTCATCCTTGGACTTGAGGAAGAAAACCCCTGTATATCTTGAGTAATCATAAACAATAACAAGTCCATACTTTTTCCCACCAAGACTATCCCATGAAGGAGGCCCAAAAAGATCCACATGAAGGAGCTCCAAAGGCCTTGAGGTAGACACAATATTCTTGGGTGGATGCTTTGATTGATGTTTCTTCCCGGCTATGCATGCACTACACACACGATCTTTCTCAAAAGAGACATTTGTTAGTCCAAGGATGTGATTACCCTTTAAGAGATCGTGAAGATTTCTCATGCCGACATGGGCTAGCCGGCGATGCCATAGCCACCCCTTGTTGGCCTTGGCCATTAGACAAGTTGCATGGAATGTGCTCTCTTTCAAGAAATCAACCGTGTAAAGGTTGCCATCCAACTCTCCAACAAAGGCCACTTCGAGAGTACCTCTCTTAAAGACTTTCACATCCGTTAGTCCAAAGAGTGTATCATAACCAATAGAAGCCAATTGGCAAACAGAAAAGCAAATGGTATTTAAGGGATTGGACAAGCATGACATTTGCAAGCGACATGTCATTTGTGATAGCCACCTTGCCCAACCCGAGTACCTGTCCTTTTGATCCTCTACCCAACATAATGCTCATAAATGGTTGAATGGCTTCCATGAAATCATAGAGCAACTTGCTATCTCCGGTCATATGATTGGTACATCCACTGTCAATCACCCATTTTACTCCACCGGAGAAAGCAACCTACACACAATTATGACTTGGTTAGAGGCACCCATTATGCAATGGGACCTATCAAGTTAGTCAAGGGTCTTAGGGACGCAAATAGCATAAAACCAGAATGCATTTCGAGGACCAACAAACTTTGCATAAACCACTCCATCCTTAGCCTTACGAAGTACATAGGATCGAGGCATGAACTCTTTTGGCTTGTTGAGAGTGGGAATGCCCCTCGTGGCCTTCCCACTAACAACCTTACCTTTCTCCTTGTGCCCTTGTTGTACAAAAGTTTCTTTTAGAGGGGTGGTGTGCTTTTGAGAGGATGTCTTCTTCTTGCTTGTGCTAGGGTCAAACCCGAGTCCCTCTTTGGCGAACACTCCATTGTGTTGGATCAATACCTCATTAAGGTTCTTTTGCCCTTGAGCACACGTCATGAGCCCTTTCTCGATTTGAGCCTTGAGAAAGCGATTTTCCTCGAGAATAGATGCTAGATCACTACTAGAGTTAGTAGTACAAGCATCAACATTGATAATAGGAGAAGAGTAAGCCTTGTCTAGAGTTTCAAGATAAGTAAACTTGAGTGTCTCAAAACTCTTTGTAAGAAGGGTGAGCTCTTCTTCCTTAGTCTTAAGGGACACGGATAGGAGCTCACAATCATTAGAGAGATAAGCATTCGACTTCACAAGCTTACTTTTATCATTCATCAAATCTTCGCAAGAGTCAATAGCCTTTTCAAGGAGGCAAGATCTTTAGTATGAACATCAATGTTTGCACCAATTTTCAAGCATAGTTCATCATTTCGTGTTTATTCATATTGGACTTTCCGCTCAAGGATTTCATATTTTTCCTTTTCCTCGGTGACGAGGGTTTCGAGTTCCTTAATGGTGATGGTGTGCTTACTCACCATCTCCATAAGCATACGAAACATAGTGAGCTTCTTTCCTTTGAGGGAGCACATGAACTTATTTAGTTTAGCAAGCATAGGATCATCTATATCATCATCCTCATGACTATCCTCCGCATCAAGTTACTCATCACTAGGAGTAGGAGGAGTGAAAAGAGGAGGACTTGATCGTGGAGTTACCTTGACCTTGTCGAGAGAACTTTGGTCATTTCCATCATCTACCAAGGCCTTTGCCATTAGGCACTTCTGAGTGTTGCCCTTGTAGTCCTTCATATAGTTGTAGGTGACAACATCACCACTCTTGTTGACTAGCCTCAACGTGTTTTGATAATCTTGAGCAACTCCGGAAACACCACTAACATCATCCGGATCGGATTCTTCTTGAACAACCATTGCTTTCCCATCTCTCTTCTTGAGCTTGGATTTCAAAGGATTTGGCAACTTCTTCTTGGGAAAGATCTTGGGAAACATTGGTTTATCCTCCCTCTTCTTATAAGGGCACTCGTTGGAGAAGTGGTTGGTTTGTTCACAGTTGTAGCATTTTCTTACGTTCTTCTTTTGAAATCTTCCCTTGAATTTTCCCGCGCTAAACTTCTTGACAAAGACAGCCATGTCTTCATATGAAGGGCCCTCATCGGATTCAACCTCATCACCATCTTCTTCTTCATCATCATCATCATCATCTTCTTCTTCACTTTTCTCATCTTCACATACATGCTTGGCCTTGAATGCAAGATTGGTCTTTGATGTTTGAGTACCATGCATGCCAAGATGTTTTGTGGCATTTGCCTTTGACTCTTCAAATAGTTGAAAGGTGGATATGATGTCATCTGTAGTCATTTCCTTGAAGGCATGGTGTTGTCTTATGTCCCACACCATTTGGTGGTGATATGGGGCAAGAGCATGAAGCAACTTGTCCACAAGAAATCGCTTAGTCATGTTGAATCCATCTTGTGTCTTGTCACACTCACACGACTCAATTTCAGCAGTGAGAGTCATGAGACACTCAAGGAGTTGATTGGGAGTTTCACCTTTCTCCATACAAAAGTTTTGCAATTGCCCCTTGGCAATTTCATATTGAGCACTCCGGAGGGTGGAGGTACCGGTCTTGGATCTTATAATACTTTCCCATAGTTCCTTTGCACTTGTGATGTGTATGAAAGGTCTCCTTTGCTTTTCAACCATACCTCTCCTTATACACATGGTTGCAGTGTCATTGAGATTCTTGTCATAAATTTCTCTTGGTGTAGGATTCTTTGGATCAACCACATGGTAACCATACTCCAAGATCTCCAGCATCTCATCGTTTCCATATCGAAGATGATCCTGCATAGCAACTCTCCGCAAGGCAAAATCAGAAGTGGCATCAAGTAAAGGAGGTTTGCCATGAGGGTTATATTTTGGTTTCTCAACTTGGGGTCTTGCATAAAGCCAAGGAACACTGGAGTGCTCATTGTTAGGAGGTTGTTGACCAAGTGACGGAGTAGGCACAGTTGGCCTCGAAGCCGCACCACCAGAAAGTGGTGCAAGCACCGTGGACAACGTGGCTAGTCTCATTTGTACCAAGGCCTCAAGAGAAGCATCATGCTCCTCTTTTTGCTTAGCAAGGGACCATTCCAGATCCTTAGAAGTAAAGGACTTGACTTCTGAAGAAGCCTCACCTTTATCCTTCGGATCTGTAACAAGGGGAGTCCCATCGGGGTTCATCTTGCTCTAGGGAGGTTAAGCCACAAGAATAGAGCACGAGGCTCTGATACCAATTGAAAGGATCAAGATGAACCTAGAGGGGGGTGAATAGGTTCAATTACAAATTTTAATTATTACTTAGCAATTTTAGGCAATAATGCGGAATATGAAGATGAGCCTAACAATTGCAAGAGTAGTACAAGGAGCTAAGCTAGATAAACAAGTAACACAAGTATGTAAGTAAGCAAGCACAATATGATACAAGTAAGTGCTAAGAGACAAGTAACCACAAGTAGAGAGTTAGGGTTAGGAATAACCGCAACTCCGGGAGACGAGGATGTATGCCGATGTTCACTTCCTTGGAGGGAAGCTACGTCACCGTTAGAGAGGTGGATGTTACCACGAAGGCACACCAACGCCACCAAGGCTCACTGTCGGTGTCAAAACCGGCGGATCTCGGGTAGAGGGTCCCGAACTGTGCATCTAGGCCGGATGGTAATAGGAGGCAGGGGACACGATGTTTTACCCAGGTTCGGGCCCTCTTAATGGAGGTAAAACCCTACGTCCTGCTTTATTAATATTGATGATATGGGTGTTACAAGAGTAGATCTACCACGAGATCAGAGAGGCTAAACCCTAGAAGCTAGCCTATGGTATGATTGTATGTTGTGATTGTTGTCCTACGGACTAAAACCCTTCCGTTTATATAGACACCGGAGAGGGTTAGGGTTACACAAGGTCGGTTACAAAGGAGGAGATATCCATATACGTATTGCCTAGCTTGCCTTCCACGCCAAGTAGAGTCCCATCCGGACACGAGACGAAGTCTTCAATCTTGTATCTTCATAGTCTAACGGTCCGACCGACAGAGATAGTCCGGCTGTCCGGAGACCCCCTAATCCAGGACTCCCTCAGTAGCCCCCGAACCAGGCTTCAATGACGACGAGTCTGGCGCGCAGTATTGTCTTTGGCATTGCAAGGCGGGTTCCTCTCCAAATTCTGTGTACCTGTCAAAATAATCTCCGGTTTCTTGTGAATGTTTGTACTTCTTGGCTTCTACGCCCAATAATGGCCACTTTCCACGTGTTGAGCGAATGTGAAGAGCCAGGGTGTTTTCACATTTACCCCCCTAGCTGTGTGAATGAGCCGCCTATTTAAAAAGACGAGGATTCAGATCCAAATCACACCATCCTCCCTTGGCGAGCCTTCATCGGAGCGCACCCGACAGAGATCCATTCCACCATGGCCAGTCGACGCAGCTCCTCCTCTCGCACCCCTAGCTCCAAGCCTGGAGATTGGGAGAGATGTTCCATCCCGCACAGCAGATTAGTGATGCTTCAGTCCAAGGGATTTCTTCCCCCAGCGTACATGGTCCCGGTTCGAGCCGGGCTTGTCACCTATAATGGCGGAGAGCAAGCGGAGAGCCTTCCCAATCCCTCCAAGGGGAAGCGGGTATGCCTTGTCCCTTACTTGGTAATAGGGCTCAGATTCCCAATTCATCCGTTTCTCCGGGGGCTCCTGGAGTTCTACGGCCTCCAGTTGCACAACCTTACGCCTGCCTCCGTACCGCACATCGCGGGATTCGTAGCCCTTTGCGAGTTGTTTTTGGGCTGTGAGGCTCATTTTGCTCTGTGGAAGAAGCTGTTCTGCCTTGTGCCCCGTTCTCAGAAGGGGTCAATATATCAAGTGGGCGGAGCCAAAATGTGGCGTATTGCCGGGACCAGATACCTGTCCGGGACCCCAAAGAAGACGTCCGAAGACTGGCCATCAAAATGGTTTTATATAGAAGACGTCCCCCTCCCGGATCCTATTAGGATCGGCCTTCCTGAGTTCGACAATGCCCCTTTGAAGAAGCGCTGGAGCTGGCGTCCACGGAGCTCCCTGGAGGAAGATGACAGGGACATTCTTTATCTGATGAGCCGGATAAGTTCTTTAGCTCGATCCGGATTGACCATGATCGAGGTCATGGCCATATGCATTATGCGGCGCGTGGAGCCGCTTCAGTATAGAGGTCACCCCATGTGGGATTTCAACGGGGAGGATGACGCCACCCGCCACGGCCGCAAAGGACGGGGATCGGCTACTGATCTAATAAAGATCTTATCCACTTTGTACAAGGAAGAAGAGGAGGAATTCCTTCCTGTCAACCTGTAGGGCGGATTTTCTATGTACAATCCTCCGAGCTGGGTAAGCGGAGACTTTTTATCGCCCATCCATTTCGTATTCTCGTAGTTAAGTATTCATTCTAGCGATTTTATCGCAGGAGCTGCGCCAGGCAGTAAATGAGATAAATAGCCCTCCTCCACAACCTGAGGACCCCGGACGGTCCCTTGACCCGGCCTCCCAGGAGAATCCGGACATATCTATTGAGCTGATCGATGGGGTATTTTAACAATGGAGTAACGACAACGCCTTGGTGGCCATTACAGCCGATTACCCTGGGCTAGTTCCCGCCTCACAGGTGACCGAGACCGAAGTCCCAGCACTTAAAAAGGGATCCGTCCTTGCACTTTTTGAGTGCCGTATAACAGCCGTGTTTTGCAGGGGAGGTCCTCGGGGCAGAAGGCCGAGCCTGTGGCAACTAGCCAACAAGGGGCCGCGAGGCTAGGCAGGCTGAAAAGATCCGCAGTCTGGATTGAGACACCAGCGCAGCGGTACGACGTGCCGTCTTTATTGCAAGACATTATTTTCAGAGGCATATTAACGCCCATGCCTTCTTTTTAGGAAAAAGAAAGCTCGTCGGACTATACCCGGAGAGGCTACCAATCGCGCCTCCACAAGCCAGGCTCTAAGGCCGGATTCAGAGGCGGGAACGAATACAAGGCATGCGCTGGGTGCTCCTCCGACAGAGGATGCAGATAAACTGTCCGCCACCCATTCCGAGGTGGAAAGTGCCCTGAACCACAGGCATCCCTGGACTGTTCTTCGTGACGTTTGTTTCTCCCAAGAGGCATTGGATGCCTTCAACTCGGGAGACGTGCACCTCCGTGCCGCTCAAAATGGTCTAGCCAGAGCCACGGAGCAGTATGTAAAAGACATACGACTGAGAAAAATTGATGGTTATATATATCAGTAGCCCCTGTGACTTGAAACAGTTAGGATAACTGATTTAAGGATCATTTGTTATGCAGGTTCTTACAGAAAAGAATACTCAACTGTCCCAGGAGCTGGAAGAATGCAAAGCCCAGCTTCAGGCCGCACTGGCCGCAACAGGGGAGCCCAAAGAGACCCCCTCTAGTAACATATCCTTCGAATGATAAGTATCATATTAGAATGCGGCGTATATGCAGATCTGACGATAAAATTGCAGATGACGCTGGAGTAAATCCGGATAAGCAACAGCTCATATGCCAGCTGAGGGCCGGTGAGAGCGTGCTTACGAGGGTGAGGCAGGAGAAGAATGTTCTCCAAGATGCCAACACCAAGCTGGGCGTGGAACTAAAAGATGTTCGTGCCCAACTGTCAGACTCTGTTAGACGCGGCATATTTAGTAAGTGCTTGAATGAACTTTGAAAAAGAGTTCGGCGAGGAAGCTGGCTGACAGAGTTATGTCTATAGGTATGCTAACAGGTCGTCCTGCCGAGGAGATGCCTGGTTCAACAGGTGATCTTCTTACCGAGCTCGCACAGTTGCACGAACGAGTTCGGCAGGTGATGCAAGGCGTCGCCCAGGCCTTGTGGTTGTCCGTCTCCATACCCGAAGGCCTTGGAGAGCTTCCAGAAAAGCTGAAGGGAGCACGGCGGCGCTTCCTATTGTGGAAGATATCGGCCTGCCATCAAGGCGCCAAGGAAGCCTGGGCAATGGTGAAGACACGCTACACAAAGGCTGACCCGAGCCACATGGCCGAAGTCGGACCTGTGGGGCCTGATGGCAAGGAGATTCCTGTGATTTTAGTGTACGGCCAAGTAGAATTGGCCGCAAAATATTCCCAACAGGACTGTAGACTAGACAGCCTATTGGATGGCATTGAAGAGGAATTCAACTAGTCAAATTGACTATGTAATTTTAAAATGACATGTATGATGCCTTCTAGCCGGATCGTAGATCGTTTGTCGTGGCGGACCTTTTTGCTTCAACCTCGGGACCCAACGGACCGGAGTGTATCCGAATACCCTCTCGGTTATGTAAGAACCGGGGCATGCATGGAGACCAGGCGTAGGGGTCATTAGTGCTTTATCAAACAAGTGCCCAACTAGTTATGTTATATTACGTGGGTAGTAAGAAACATCTTCCAGAGAGAATAGTTCCGTTAAGGGTTCCTTTCCCTGGGTAGGCATGCCCTAAAGTGCATGTCTGGACTGCGACAAGAAGCGCAGAATAAACATCGGGGGGCAGATATGAATAATAAATAAAAGTCATCTTTTGTTCACCGACCGAATATTCTCTTAAGAACGCTAGCTTTCGGCTTCACTCAGTCTGAGGTACACGTCCGGCTGACCCGGCGGTAACAATCGCAGAGGTGCTCCCCTTATGCCCTAGCCAAATTAACGGGAACGTAGGGCATAAATACAAGAGCCAGGCAACCCAGCTTGGCCAAAACTTAAGTCATATCGATGCATATAATGGTGAAAAAAGGTACATGTGGAAGTATAACGCATGTGTTGGGCGTGATGCCCAGGTAAATAATTTAAGCTTCTGTGAAAGAAGCCCCCAGGTGTAGAGAGTGCGGCTAGAACATATGTAATGTACAAGTGAGGCACAAGGTGACCCTTGAAGGCCTAGAGAAATAAAATAAAGAAAGGGAAACAAGACAGATGATGCATATGCAGAAAATGGACAAAGGGAGGGGACCAACATAAAGTCCGGTGCTAGGCGTAGAATCTTCAGAGCCTGGCTGCGTTCCATGGGTTCGGCTCGAGTCGACTAGTCGATGCATCCCGCAGTCGGTACGCTCCGCCGGTCAGAAGTTGGTCGATGATGACGGGACCTTCCCATTTGGGCTCTAGCTTGTTCTTTTTCTTATCCGGCAGCCGTAGAACTAGTTCGCCAACGTTATAAGTTTTGGCCCGTACTTCTCTGCTTTGGTATCTGCAAGCTTGTTGCTGGTAAAATGCAGAACGGGATTTGGCTACGTCGCGCTCTTCCTCCAAGGTCTCCAAACTGTCCTGCCGATCGAGCTCGGATTCTCTTTCTTCGTACATGCGCACTCGAGGTGAGTCATGAATTATGTCACAGGGCAGGACTGCCTCTGTGTCGTACACCATAAAAAACGGTGTGTATCCGGTACTACGATTCGGCGTGGTCCGCAGCCCCCAGAGTACGGAGTCGAGCTCCTCTACCTAGTGCGTGTCAGACTCCATTAAGGAGCGCACTAATCTAGGTTTAATGCCACTCATTATAAGACCATTTGCTTATTCGACTTGACCGTTGGTTTGTGGGTGATAGACTGAAGCATAATCGAGCTTGATGCCCATTTTGCTGCACCAGAGTTTTACCTTGTCTGCCGTGAAGTTCGTGCCGTTATCAGTGATGATGCTGTGGGGGACGCCGTAACGATGTACAACCCTGGATATGAAATCTATCACCGGTCCGGATTCGGCTGTTTTAACCGGTTTGGCCTCTATCCATTTGGTGAATTTATCCACCATGACCAATAAGTATTTTTTTCTTGTGGGTTCCCCCTTTAAGGGGTCCAACCATGTCAAGCCCCCAGACCGTGAAGGGCCATGTAATGGGGATTGTTCGGAGGGCGGTGGGTGGCATGTGGCTTTGATTTGCAAAGAGCTGGCAACCGGCGCAACGTCGGACCAAGTCCTGTGCATCTGCCTGGGCCGTTGGCCAATAGAATCCTGTACGGAAGGCCTTACTTACAAGAGCCCGGGCTGCGGCGTGATGACCGCCGAGTCCGGCATGAATTTCTGCCAAAAGGTTCCGCCCTTCCTCTTCGGAGATGCACCATTGAAGGACTCCGGTATCACTTTTTTTGTACAATTCTCCCTCGTGGACCCTGTAGGCCTTGGATCGCCGCACTATGCAGCGTGCCTCATTTTGGTCCTCCGGAGGTTCCTGTCTAGTTAAGTAGGCCAGGAATGGTTCTGTCCACAGGGCAACAATGGCCATTATTTCGTGGGCTGATTGTGTTATTTCGGTGGCGAAGCCTACGATTGTGTCAGAGAGTTCGGTTTCGGGTATTTTGGCCGGGTCCGGACTGTTGTTACCGGTGTCCCCTTCCCATGCTACAGATGGCTTGAAGAGCCGTTCCAGAAATATGTTGGGAGGTACCGCGTCGCGTTTTGCGCCAATGCGGGCGAGGATATCCGCCGCCTGATTGTTTTCCCGAGCCACATGGTGAAATTCGAGCCCCTCGAACCGAGCTGACATTTTTAGGACGGCATTGCGATAAGCTGCCATTTTTGGATCCTTGGCATCAAAGTCTCCATTTATTTGGGATATCGCGAGGTTCGAATCCTCGCGCACCACTAGGTGTTGAATGCCCATGGATACTGCCATCCGGAGACCAAGTAGAAGGGCCTCATATTCGACTGCGTTGTTGGAATCCGTATACATTATCTCTAGTACGTATTGAACGGTGTCTCCTGTTGGGGACGTCAAAACGACGCCAGCCCCTAGACCAGCCAACATTTTGGAGTCGTCGAAGTGCATGATCCAGTTTGAATATGTGCCGTACTCTTTAGGGAGTTCGGTTTCCGTGCATTCAGGGACGAAGTCAGCCAAAACTTACGACTTAATAGCTCGCCGTGGCTTGTAAGTTATGTCGAATGGGAGGAGCTCAATGGCCCATTTGGCAATCCGGCCCGTCGCGTCGTGGTTGTTTATAATATCGTTAAGTAGTACTTCCGAGGCTACCATTATCGAACACTCTTGAAAGTAGTGTCGCAGCTTCCGGGATGCCATAAATACCGCGTACGCTATCTTTTGATAATGCGGGTACCGTGATTTGCATGGAATAAGGACAGTGGACACATAGTAAACCGGCTTTTGAAGGGGGAATTTGTGTCTGTCCACTTCTCGCTCGACGACGAGCACTGCGCTTACTACTTGATGAGTTGCCGCAATGTATAATATCATTGGTTCGCCAATGTTTGGCGCGGCCAGGACTGGGTTTGTTGCCAATATGTCTTTTATTTCGTTGAGTCCGGCCATGGCGGCGTCCGTCCACCCAAAGTGTCCTGTGCGCCGGAGGAGGCGATAAAGGGGTAATGCCTTTTCTCCCAAGCGGGAGACAAAGCGGCTTAGAGCCGCCATGCATCTAGTCAATTTTTGTATTCATTTGAGGTCTGTTGGGGTAGCCAACTGTGACAATGCTCGGGTTTTGGCCGGATTAGCTTCAATACCTCTACTGGAGACAATGAATCCCACGAGCTTTCTGGCTGGTACGCCGAAAATGCATTTTTCCGGATTGAGCTTGATGTCATATGTCTGGAGGTTGTCGAATGTGAGACTCAAGTCGTCTACTAGAGTTTCAACATGCTTGGTTTTAACGACCACGTTATCCACGTATGCCTCCACTGTTTTGCCGATCTGGTTTGCCAGACATGTCTGAATCATGCGCTGATATGTTGCGCCGGCGTTTTTTAGCCCGAAGGGCATTGTGTTGAAGCAGAATGGGCCATATGGTGTGATGAATGCCGTTGCGGCTTGGTCTGGCTCTGCCATTTTGATTTGATGGAAGCCGGAGTATGCGTCGAGCAAACACAATGAATCGTGTCCTGCGGTAGCATCGATGATTTGATCGATGTGGGGGGAGGGGGAAGGGATCCTTTGGGCAGGCCTTGTTTAGGTCCTTAAAATCGACGCACAAGCGCCAGGATTTGTCCTTCTTTGGTACCATCACCAGGTTTGCTAGCCAGTCCGGATGTTTTATGTCTCTGAGGAATCTGGCCTCCAATAGCTTGGCTAGTTCCTCTCCCATGGCTTGTCTTTTAGGCTCGGAGAAACGTCGAAGAGCCTTCTTGACTGGCTTGAATCCTTTTAGGATATTTAGGCTGTGTTCAGCCAGCCTGCATGGGATTCCTGGCATGTCTGAAGGGTGCCAGGCAAAAATGTCCCAGTTCTCGCGTAGGAACTCTCGCAGTGCGGCGCCGACATCAGGGTTTAATTGTGCCCCAATGGAAGCTGTTTTTGTAGGGTCCGTTGGATGGACTTGGAATTTGACTATTTCGTCCGCCGGCTTAAAGTGGGTGGACTTGGATCTTTTATCAAGTATCACGTCGTCCCTGTTCACCGTGGAGCGCAGCGCAGTTAGTTCTTCGGCCGCTAGGGCTTCGGATATGCCTCAAGGGCGACTACAAGAAATATGTCAACTTATGACCTTCTGTCAGTGACCCTCGAAGAATTGGTCATAAATTTATGACCATTTTAGACCAATTGGTCAAAAGCTGTTCAGGGAGCTCCAAACCCTAAACCATTGCGACCATTTTGATCAAAAAGGTCGTAATTTCCTTACACAAAATGGTCCCAAAGCAAACAGTGCTAGTCTGCTGCCTTATTTCTAGTTGTTAATGACCAATATAGATGGTCATAACCTTGTAGATTGTGGTGGGTTGTGATGACTAGGCGCCATCTCATCAGTTTTGCCTATGTGTCATGTCCATGTGGCAGTTTTTTCCCTAGGTTGTGAAGCAACCTATATTTCTATCATTCCCAAAATTCCCAAAAAAATCTCATAAATTCTTAGGGGCATATCTTCATCAAATATGTTAAAATCCTTCCTTGCGTAGTTCAAAACTAATTCAACAATATTCATTTTCCTATTCTGTTCACAACAACACTTTATGAAGGAAGTGCTATTTATATATTCTTGATTGCCCTTGGAATTTTTGGGCACTCTTTCCTATCCAAATTATTACCGCATGACAAAATTCAGCTCCATTTGCCTAGCAAATCCTCCTCGGCAAATTTCCAAAGTTTTTGTCCACCTACAAGCATTGTGAAGGAAGTACCTTTTTTATATCTCTAAATGACATGAAATTTATACAGTTCCTTCATATGCCCAAATTATCAACCTCCTCCAAATTGCAGCTCAGTCAAATCATCTATGTGAGCCCAGGTTCAATTTATATTTTATGGCCAAATTGGCACGTTGCAAAGCAAGTGTTATATAGACCCCTCCTATTACCCTCAAATTTTTTGGGCACTCTTCCATACCCAAATCATTGCCACATGATAATATTCAACTCAATTTTCCTAGTAAATATTTCTCGGGAAATTTCCAAAGTTTCTACCTCGAGAGAAGCTTTGTGAAGTAAGTACTAGCTAGGCTTACCCAAATGATCTGAAAATTTACCAGCGCATGACCATACCTAAGTAACTTACCTACACCAATTTTGAGATCATTTCATTCATCCAATCTCTCTCACTAGTTTTCCCAAGTTTCTGTCCATAGAAGAGCATTGTGAAGGAAGTACTTCTTTGGCATGTCCAAATGGTATCAATTTTCTACAATGCTTTCCTATGCCCAAATAACCATACTCCACAAAATTTTAGCTCACTCCATTCATTATTTTGAGCCCAGCTTCAACATTCATATTTTTGTCCAGCGTGGTACTTTGCAAAGCAAGTACCACCTAGGATCCTCCTTTTGAGCTAAAAATTTGTGAAGACATTCTTCTTAGTATATGATCATCCTCAACCAAAACTCACGCCCATTGGCCATGTGCATTTCCCGTACCGCTAACCAAACACTTGGCTGCTAATTCATGTTTGAGCATCGATCGGTCTCCTCGTGAGAATATTATGTTGTAATTTTCTTCCTAGCACCAACTTGGAGAGTGCCCAACCCACTAGACATGCCTAGGCCGCCCAGAACACATGGCAACATTACGGTCACGCGGTGACCACGCGACGGGCATGCGAGTTTATGCGCTCTAGACTTGGGGCCCTCGGCCACCGACCAAACCTCGACGTATCGCCACCAAACCATGTATTTATGATTAAATATGTCCTTATGTAACTAGAAATGATTTTTGGAAAAAATAAATAGGAAACTATGAGGCAGCTGCAGTTCAAATTTGACCCGCTTCCAGCTGAATCGGCGGAAATTTGTCTTTTTCACGAGAGGTGGATCAAAATTTTTTACACCCAACCATTTTGTCAATTGTGCATTAAATATGGCCTAGTATTTTATAAAAATGATTTCGTCCAATTTTGCAACAATTATTTGGTAGTTCCTTCACAAAAAAACCTCATTTCGGGCACTCGAAAAATGGAAAATGGTTTTTTCGTCCAACGAAAATGAAAACTTCCTTAGGCAACATTGTTTGCCATTCCAATATGCACCCTTGTGCACAATATGAGATCATTTGAACAAACTATGCCATGGATGTGGCCATAAGATTGATCATTTGGCTTGAAAGCCATTAATCTCCACACGTGATAGCTCGTTTCTGAGAACACTTTTTTAAAATAATTGCTGTATTACAAGTTTATTATTTTTCCTAGGAACTTGGCCACATAGAATGACACAATGCGAAGGTTTCCCAATTTTTTGCTTTTTTTTGAATTTTTTATGCCCGTTTCAAAATGCGGTCAAAACAGCGGGAATGACCGTTCCTAGCTAGTGGTTGAATCTTGAATTTTTTTTGGTGTTTCTCTGATTAAATAGATACTTATGTACCTAGAAATGATTTTTGGAAAAAATAAAGAGCAAACTACGAGGTAGCTACAGTTCAAATTTGACCTGCTTCCTCCTGAATCGGCAGGAATTTGTCTTTTTCACGAGAGGTGGATCAAAACTTTTGACACCCAAACATTTGGTCAATTGTGCATTAAATATGTCCTAATATTTTATAAAATTGATTTGGTGCAATTTTGCAACAATTATTTGGGAGGTCCTTCACAAAAAAACCTCCTTTTGGGCACTCGAAAAATGGAAAATGGTTTTTTCGTCCAAAGAAAATGGAAACTTCCTTAGGCAACATTGTTTGCCATTCCAATATGCACCCTTGTGCACAATATGAGATCATTTGAACAAACTATGTCATGAATGTGGCCATAAGATTGATCATTTGGTTTGAAAGCCATGAATCTTCACGCATGATAGCTCATTTCTGAGAACACTTTTTTAAAATAATTGCCTTATTACAAGTTTATTATTTTTCCTGGAAACTTGGTCACATATAATGACACAATGCGAAGGTTTCCCAATTTTTTTGATTTTTTTTGAATTTTTTATGCCCGTTTCAAAATGCGGTCAAAACGGCGGGCATGACCGTTCCTAGCTAGTGGTTGAATCTTGGAATTTTTTGGTGTTTCTCTGATTAAATAGATACATATGTACCTAGAAATGATTTTTGGAAAAAATAAATAGCAAACTATGAGTCAGCTGCAGTTCAAATTTGACCCGCTTCCTACTGAATCGGCGGGAATTTGTCTTTTTCACCAGAGGTGGATCAAAACTTTTGACACCCAACCATTTTGTCAATTGTGTATTAAATATGTCCTAGTATTTTAAAAAATTGATTTGGTCCAATTTGGCAACAATTATTTGGGAGGTCCTTCACAAAAAAACCTCCTTTTGGGCACTCGAAAAATGGAAAATGGGTTTTTCGTCCAAAGAAAATGAAAACTTCCTGAGGCAACATTGTTTGCCATTCCAATATGCACCCTTGTGCACAATATGAGATCAACAAACTATGTCATGAATGTGGCCATAAGATTGATCATTTGGCTTGAAAGCCATTGATGTCCACACGTGATAGCTCGTTTCTGAGAACACTTTTTAAAAATAATTGCCGTATTATAAGTTTGTTATTTTTCCTAGGAACTTGGCCACATATAATGTGAAGGTTTCCCAATTTTTTGATTTTTTTTAAATTTTTTATGCCCGTTTCAAAATGCGGTCAAAACGGCGGGAATGACCGTTCCTAGCTAGTGGTTGAATCTTGGAATTTTTTTGGTGTTTCTCTGATTAAATAGGTACTTATGTACCTAAAAATGATTTTTGGGAAAAATAAAGAGCAAACTATAAGGCACCTGCAGTTCAAATTTGACCCGTTTCTAGCTGAATCGGCGGAAATTTGTCTTTTTCACCAGAGGTGGATCAAAACTTTTTACACCCAACCATTTTGTCAATTGTGCATTAAATATGTCCTAGTATTTTAGAAAATTTATTTGATACAATTTTGCAACAAATATATTATAGGTCCTTCACAAAAAACTTATTTTGGGCACTTGAAAAATGGAAAATTGATTTTTCGTTATTCAAGGAATAGCACTACTAATTATTTGAAAACTTAACAAACATTGTCATAAAAAGAGAAGGAAACTTACCATCGGGCATCGTGGTGCTGCGTTGGAGCTCACACTGCAATGGAGTTTTGCCGGGCGATGTGGTGCTGTGTTGGTAGCGCCTATTGTTAATCAATTACGACAATTTTAGATGGTCATAAGCCCGCACTTCGTTCTGATTGGTCTATGGGCATGTCACGCAGATCAAGCATTACAGACCGTCGGATACTCCCAGATCCAACGGCCCACACCCTCATCCTCTCCCCACCCACACCCACCCGAAAGTAGCTCCCCTCACCTACACCACATTGTCGTTGAGGACACTGACATGTGGGCCTAATTCCTCACGGGCCCACCTATCAGTGGCCGAATGCCACCACTCACCACCGCACACCACTCACCCGCCGCACACCACTCCTCACCCTCTCCCCGTCTCCCCCGCACACCACTTCTCCCCCCACGATCCGCAGCCCAAACCCTAACCCCTCTCCCCTCTCCCTCCATTGGACCGCCGCCGCCACCTACGGCGGCCGATCCGCCGCGACCTCCCCTCCCACCTCAAGCCGCTCCTCCTCGCCTTTGTGGACGACCACCTGCTCCCGCCGGTCGCACCCGCACGCTTGCTCGTCATCGCCTCGCTCCTCGACCGCGGATCACAGAGCATCTCATGGCGTCCCCGGCGCGGCCAGCCTCCGTCTCCGGCCCCTTCGGCTCCGTCGTCGACCTCGCCATCTTCTCCACTCTGACCACGACACGGCGGGCGGATCCAGGCCGTGCGAGCGAGACGGCGGCCAGATCCTCGATGGCGAGGACACGCAGCAGTCCCTGCCGGCCAAATCAGGTCCGTCTCCTCCTGCAGCTGAGTCGTTTTACTGGCGACCTCTTACCCCTTCTCATTGATTTGCTTGGGCGGCCGCCTCTCCCACCATCGACGGCACGTGCTCAACACCGACATCCGCCGTGCCAAGGCCAAGCTCCTCGAGGAGGATCCACCCAAGCTACACGCCGGCCACAGCCCCCCACGCAGCAGTCACCGCCGCCGTGTACCTCGACAGATCTACCGCCCTCGACTCCGTCAGACGAAGGCGGGGCCTCCGCTGCTGCAGGCACAGTCGCCTCTGCCGCTGCGATCCTCAACCGACCCTGCCGCCCTCGTCCGAGGCATCCTCATTTGCAACTTGCCGCAAAGTAGACGACCTTCAACTTCAGGACCAAGGCTCGAGCTCTTCCCTGCTCGCGCCCACAGAAGGTAACGAGCAGTGTCTCCTTTGCATTGCGGATCTGCAACTATGGCTAGCTGCGGTTGTCTTTGGTCTGATCCGGCCTGTTGATTCGATTTGTGTTCGGATTGGTTAGGTTCTCAAGGGGTCTGAAGGGGAAGCTGATGGCGCTTGTCAAGAAGCTGTGCAAGGTGGTGATTGATGGTTCTCTTTTTCACTTGTTTGTAGTTGAGTGCCATGGTAAACTGCTTATCTTTGAATAGATTTGATATTTCCTGCTCTGTTCTTGATTTTTAACATCACTATAGTTTTCAGAATTGTGCTTGAGTTGAGCTATTTAGTTCCTTCTAGAAATTAGTTCCGCTCCTCACGTGATATCAGTTCCTCGTTAGATCACAGTGGCAGGCGACGTGCTACCATAACTTGTCACAAAAGGCCTACGCCATTTAGTTTTGTTTGTTGAATTAATCATAAATGGTAGATTTTTTGTAATTCAAAGCTGCTGAACGATGTAGTTAGGTTTGTTTTATTGCTGCATTAGAATTACAACAATCGTCCTAGTCTTGTTTTGTTGTAGACATGGCATTGTTAGAACTTCGGATGCAGATTTTCATCAACTGTTTCTGTGATTTTCCACTAGAAAATGTATATGCATCGCTTATTCTATTTTAAACTTCATCATGGTATGGTCTGTTTCTATTCTCCTGGCTTGATTTTGTTGACACTAGCATGCTCTATTTGTTTTGGAGCCCAACCATGGACTGTATGTTCTAAGCTAGCTCAAGCACACACACAGCCAACTTGATTTGCCTCGCTCTGCTATTACATTATATTACTTGGGTTACTGCAATGCTGCCTGCCTGCTACTGGTTACTGCAACGCCGATAACTAAGCACGCAATGCTTGTATATACCGAGTTTTTACTGCCTAGTAGTGAGCACACCTAGCCCCAGTCACCTACTTCAATCAAAGAAACTAAGAATGTTCATAGTAATTTGAAAAGTATCTCATGCTTGATGCTTATACACTTGCATACACATCCCTCCTCCTCCTCTTCCTCCTCTCGTCTCCCACAATCTGATTTGTGTGTGCATTTATTTTTCCAGGTTCGTGAAGAGGCCAATCTGGTGTTGTGAAAGAAGGGGGCTGGGCTAGAGAAAAAACAAAGTTGCATATGATTTCTAGGTACTAGTAGTCTAAAATGTTGGCCTATCTAGTGTACTGTAGGAACCTGTTGTAATCCCTTCATATATACTGCATGTTGTTGTTGTTGTTGTTTACTGAAACCAAATAAATTATCTACATGAAACAGAGCTTAAAATTTGTGACGAAGATCACCATACTAGTATGAGGTGCCTTTTGCATTTCTCTGTTTGTGCTGCTATTACTATGGCATGCATTGTCTGTGTTTAAATTTTGTTTGCTGCTTCAGATCACTAAGGATTTTTGGTACCTTTTTATGCCTTGTGTACTAGCGCTACAATCTTACAGCAAAATACATCTTTCTTTTGAATAATAGTATATGAGATTAGCAAGAAATTATATGGTTTGAATTTTGGCGCTGACCTTATTCTCAATTTTTTTGTAGACTGCTTTCAATGGGGGAAGAAGCTTAGAGAACTTCAATTAAATAGAAGAATTATCCATGATTTCATTGTTGTGAAGGTGATTGAGTTGGTGTTCTATACCAGTTCCTTATTTACTTTGATGGTTCTTGATACGTGAACTATTTCATAGGGCATAGGGCATAGTTATCCATGGGTCCCAAATGGTTCTTGATACGTGAAATGTTTCCATAGAGTACTTGTTTGCTTCGTTTGGATGTACGGTTTGAGGGCAGCCATCTATTTAGTTTGTTGTCCAGAAATATATTAAAGTTTGTAAAAGCAACCAATTCATGATAAGACTTGGTGTGGCTGATGCACATAGCTACTTTCAGTACCTTGTTAACAGTGTTGAGGACAAGTTAAATCCTGTATTGGTGTCCTGTTCTTGTAAACATTATGTAAAGCTAAAATTCTTCTGTGTCTTGCTTCCTGTGTCTTGCTCATTTGATATAAACATTATGTAGAGCTCTGTTTCTTCTTCTTTTGCTTCCTGTATGTATGTATGTGTCTGACGATGAAGTTGGTTTCTTCAGAATTGATCGAGTCTGACAAAGTTGTTCTGAACATTTCTTGAAACTGGGCGAGGACGGTGATGTCCATGCGGTGATGTCCCTAGGGTGGCGCCACTATGCCCGACGCTTGCCCTGGTCACCGCGGTGCTGCTTCGGCGGCTTCCAGACCCTCTCCTGGATGTGGTGATGGTCACACCACAGCCGTGGTGTGGCTGAGCCTCTGCTACGGCTACAATGTCCCTCTAGTGAGCTCCTCCCCATTCCTTCTTCTCTGATGTAGCTCCTGCATGGCCTTGGCCATGATTTGGGTTGGACGTGGGGCTGTACTAGTTGCTGCTAGATGCTGTAACCAAGCATCAACTCCTACTGGAGCTCTCTGGTGATAAATTCATGTGGTTCTAGGGTCTGTCAGTAGTTGCCCACGTGTACTTGCTTTACATATGTGCCCCTGTGATGCTCTGGTGATATGGAGTGGCTGATATCAAAATCATGGTGGTGTTGATGCTTATCTTGCGTGTCTCTGGTGGTGGTGGTGTTCACAGCAGTTACACACCTAGCTTGTAACTAATATCATTACTGCTAATTTACCTCAAGTTAGTCTGAACATGGTTGAAATGAGCGCTGCTAATTTTGATGTCTAATATCAATTTTTACCCCAAGTCCTTAAGTAATTATTTTCATTACATCAAAGTTAGCTGAGAATATTGACTAGAATATTTTATGTATGACATGATGCATGTACACATACGGTTGAGAAAATACCGAGCTGCAGTGGAACAACCTGGAGTTAGAGAACTTCCAGGACAAGATCAACAAGGTGACCGGCGTTATGGTGGCTGTGTACGGCGGCGACCACAAGTTCTTCGGTGAGCTGGCAGTGTCCATATTGTGTGATATATGATGCTGCTCCATTGTGCATCTCTCTTTTCTTGTGTGTTGCATCATTGTTGCTTGATAGAGTAAGTGATTTCAGTTTTGGTTGTGTCCAATCTTTACTATGTACCATGCTTAGTGTTTACTAAACTGAGGCATTGGGCATTGGAATTTAGGCATTTATGTATAATTTTAGTTTTGGATGTGTCCAATGCAAACATTGCTATCAACTGTCAAGTTGATTTTAAAATGTCTCGTTAACTTCATTATTCTGTTATTTATTGTTAAATATGCTGTTAGATTTACTTCTATTTTGTTCCTAAACATTTTGTTCTGTAACATGCAGATGTTGGGCTTTCATGTTTCTTTGTGAGCATCAGGACAAAGAAGTCGGAGGAAGCATAGTTCTAACATTGTTGTCAAGTGTCAAGTTTTGCATTAATGAAGCCCTTTATGCTGCTCCTATTTGTATGTGTGTATGATGTAGCAGAACCTGGCTCATGTGATTGTACACTTGTGGAGCTTGTTATCTGATTGTAAACTTGATGCTGATCACATTTGTATGTGTGTTATATGATGTAGCACTTTGATGGTTGATAATATTTGAAGTATTTCGTGTGTTTTCTGTGTGCCAATTTAAATACCAGGTATTTATTTGCGTGAAATAAAAAAATGAAGAATATTGCCCTGATGGCTAGGACCCAGTACTAGAACCTGACAATGGGGACCCACCTGACTAGTGAACCCAATTTATAAAAAAGAAAAAAATGAAACTGTTGAGACAAAAAGGCCATGGGCCAAAAATAAAAAGGCTGCAATGTTGGGCTTGGTCCATGAAGCTGACAAAAAATTCATAGAAAAAATATAAATGGGCTGAATTAATGGGCTCGGCCCATATAAACACCGAATTGGACCGGGCTGAATCTTGTGCCACGTCAGATTGCCATGATGGATGCCTACGTGGCCTGGGGAGGTTGCTAGTGACCAAAACGCCACAGTAGACGTATTTTGGTCATAAACGTTTGCGACCATTCCAGAAGAAAGGTCGCTATAGTCAGTTTACGACGCCCAGCTTTTGACCTTATGTTTTTGGTCACAAAAAGGTCATAAATGGAAATTTGTGACCTTTCAGTGACCAATAGTGGTGGTCATAAGTTGACATATTTCTTGTAGTGGGCCACTGCAGCTGTCTTATTTTCAGCGTGGAGTGCTATGTCCGGATCACTAACGAGAGTGATGATTCCATTGGGCCCGGGCATTTTGAGCTTCATGTACCCGTAATGGGGTATGGCTTGGAAGATTGTAAACGCCTCCTGCCCTAATAGAGCGTGGTATCCGCTGCTGAACAGGGCCACTTGGAATGTAATTTCTTCAGACCTGTAATTATCCGGCGTGCCGAATACCACGTCTAGTGTGATTTTTCCAGCACAGCGTGCTTCCTGACTGGGGATGATTCCTCTAAAGGTTGTGCTGCTTTTCTCAATGCGGCTCCAGTCTATTTCCATCTTTTGAAGAGTTTCCTCATAGATGAGGTTTAATCCGCTGCCGCCGTCCATGAGTACCTTGGTGAGTCGAAAGCCGTCCATGATTGGACTGAGGACCAGTGCGGCTGGTGCTTGGGCTGTTCGGAATTTAGGTTTGTCACTGGCATTGAAGGTAATAGCCGTGTCACTCCAAGGATTTATTTCTGCTATGTGGCAGATTTCGGCCATGCTGTGGAGTGTTCGCTTGTGTCTATTATTTGACGAGAAGGTCTCAAAGACCGTTAACACCGTATTGTCGTACACGGGATGGTGCTCTGTGGTTTTTGGGAGGAGTAGATCCTCACCACTTTTGGCCATCTGCCGGAGTATCCAGCATGCTCTAAGGCTGTGTGTTGGTTTTGCATCCTCTGTACTATGAATTTTGCAGGGTCCGTTGAGCCATCCCTTTAATACGGTTCCTTGCCCCGCAGAGGGCTTTTGCTTTTTGGTAGTTAACCCAGGTGTATTGTGATAATGCACCCTTTTATTTTGGACCGCGTTTGTATTCAGGGCCGGATTATCCCAAAATTTTATTTCGGTTTTCCAGGCGCTTTCCATCGCACAGTACTTTCATACTATGGACACCAAGTCGGCAAAGTGTGTAATTTCGCGACGACTTATGGCGTTGAGGATTCCCTTGTCCGTGCAATTATTGCAGAAGAATGCGATTGCGTCTTCCTTGCGGCAGTCCTTTATCCTGTTCATGACAAGAGGAATCTAGCCCAGTAATGGTGTACTGTTTCTTCGGGCTCTTGCCTAATTTGGGATAGATCGTGTATGTTTGGGTGGGTGGGTGGAATTGAATCCGAATCGTCACCCAATCTAAGGCTCAGGGGCCAAGGAGTTTCCGAACTCGAAAGTTTGGATTCTTGGATGTTTTCTGATAAATCTAGCCCGCTGCCTGATTCTAGGTTCAGGCTTTGAGCGACGTCCTCCCCTCCACGGGTATCCGGCTTGGAGGGATCGGGAATCCAGACATGGCTAGTCCTTAAGATAGATGAAGGGTTGCCGCATTGTTCTTCCACCACTGCAACGTGATGGGTGACCTAGGGAGAGTTAATTTCTCTCAGATCGGGTTTAGGCCCAATCTGATCATAGTCTGTAGCGACTCCCAGGGCGGCGATGCGATCCAAGAGCTCGTTCAGGAAAGAGAGCTTCATTGGATCTAACTGCTCGGCGAGTTCCAAGTTGACGTGAAGATTGCTTTCGATGACCCGAGAAGTCATCGTCGGCGCAGCGGCCGAACGGGCGGTCATAAGAAATCCACCTAGTCGGAGATTTGGCCGATAGCCAAAGCTCCCTCAGTGATAGTGCCGTCTTTGAAGACGGGATGAGACATCCTTCCTGGTGGTGACGGCACATCAGAACTCTCAATGAAAGCACCAATGTCGGTGTCAAAACCAACGGATCTCGCGTAGGGGGTCCCGAACTGTGCGTCTAGGCCGGATGGTAATAGGAGGCAGGGGACATGATGTTTTACCCAGGTTCAGGCCCTCTTGATGGAGGTAAAACCCTACGTCCTGCTTGATTAATATTGATGATATGGGTGTTACAAGAGTAGATATACCACGAGATCAGAGAGGCTAAACCCTAGAAGCTAGCCTATGGTATGATTGTATGTTGTGATTGTTGTCCTACGGACTAAAACCCTTCCGTTTATATAGACACCGGAGAGGGTTAGCGTTACACAAGGTCGGTTACAAAGGAGGAGATATCCATATACGTATTGCCTAGCTTGCCTTCCACGCCAAGTAGAGTCCCATCCGGACATGAGACGAAGTCTTCAATCTTGTATCTTCATAGTCTAACAGTCCGACCAATGGAGATAGTCCGGCTGTCCGGAGACCCCCTAATCCAGGACTCCCTCACTCACCCTATTCTCCCTTTGAGAAAACACCACAGAGGCGTTTCTCAACCACTAGTGGTAGACCTTGGGGTGCTGTCCAAACCCTCACAAACTTTTCCGGGGGTAATCACAAGAGTCGATTCCTCTCCGAAAGACTCCTACCGCCTAGGAGTCTCCAACCTCCAAGAGTAACAAGAACTATGGGGAAAAAGCTCAAGACTTGCTCAAACCACGAATTCCTTTGGTGCAAAGAAGGGGAAGGAGTGGATCTATCACTTGATTGGAGAACTTCTATCAAGTGCTCTCAAATCCCTTGGGGATCTAAGATTTGGCATGGAAGAGTGAGAGAGTGAGTGAAATGTGTTCTTAGGAAGCTCAAAGTGAATGGTCAACCTTATCCCGTGAGGGGGAGAAGGCTATATATAGTGGAGGTGGAAAAGTAACCGTTTGAGCAACACAAGTGCATAGGAGGCGTCGGACGTCTGGACAAGACCGGACGTCCGGTGGCACAGATAGGTCCGGACGTCCGACAGACGTCGGTCGTCCGGTCGCTGGAGAATCACAAGCCACGAATCGGCATACAGCTAATGGACGTCCAGACCATTTTGGTCGTACGGTGACCGGACATCCATAGAGGATTGGATATCCGTAAAAACTGTTATGTTGAGTAAGTGTTGGACGTCCGGAGGAAAAAAGACGTCCGTGGACCGGACGTCCCGATAAGGTCGGACATCCGTGAATTTTGTTCTGTGAAGAAACACCGGACGACCGACGGGAGCCAGACGACCGGTCAGCTGAAAGGGATCGGACGTCCGTAACGTACTGGACGTCCGGTGAAAAATGGAGTTATGGGGTTTGAGCAAATATTTCACTAGATCCATCGATCCCCTCTTAATAGTGCGGGATCCCTATACTCAAGAACAAACCGTAAACAAAGCCAACGCTATTGTCTTGTATCTCCAATCTCGAGTTATATGCATTTGTCTTTAATCATGATCCACACACGGCCTATGAGACATAATCCTGAGATATACTTTATAAACATGATTAGTCCCATGCATGCATGTTGTCATCAACATCAAAATAAGATTAAGGGCATGATTGCACTTTCATCCCCACCTCTTCCTCTTGCCATGGATGTTGGTGTTGCCCCCGTTCTTCCACTCTTTGCTTCTAGTTCTCAGATCTAGGATTTAGGGGCAATAGTCTTTGCATTTATCGATTTTTGGCCAAATCGAGGCTTGAGTAGGTTGTTGAAGGGTGCTAGACTTGCTAGCTTGATGTTTGGTAGGAACATTTTTGAATTTGGCACCCTCGATAGTACCACTGCCAGGTAGCTGCAATATCGCTGGGGATGCCAGTCTCCATTTTGTTCATACCAAATGTTAATCTTTGTTGCATTTTCTGCGGGCTTATGCTCGTTTTGTTGGCTTTCTTTGCTGGTGTGTGTGTGGTTCCAGGTGATGGCCCTTCAGAGCACCCTGTCCGTCGTGTCAACCCCGAGCGTCCTGGAGGATCAAAGCACTATCGCACTCCTGAGACAACGGCTGCTTCTTCAAGTGCTCCTCCAACTCAGCCCAAGCCGCCCTCTAAGAGCATTGCTAAGAAGCCCAAGAAGAAGCCCAAGTATGTGACAGAGTTGACTGCTAAGGAATTATGTGTTGCTCGTCGCCGCAACATGTATGCTCAAGATCAAGACCCAGCTCTTGTCAATCGTCCTTTCTGGAACCGGTTTCAATTCTTAGTCTTCTTTGATGTGCTCAAGGCCAAGAAGAACCTCTATGTTGATGTGCGCTCCATTGACACTGCGCATATGGGGACAGATCGTGCCTACTTCGGTGAGGCACTAGATATGTGTGCTCAGTTGAACATTCTTAAGATCATGGAGTTCAACGAGGATTTTGATGCAGATACGGTGGCTCGGTTTTATGCCACTGTCCACCTTGGCACTAATGAGGAAAGGACCTTGATTTGGATGACCAATGGCAGACTTCTCTCAGTCAAGTGGAAGGCATTCATGGAACTATTGGGTGTTGAAGACCAAGGACTTGACAACCCATTTAGCTTTCATCCTCACAGGAATGAAACTTCTACTCACAAGCAAGCTCTCTGGCCGTACAACACTGTGAAGATTCACCCCGTGACGAAGAAGAAGACTTATGAGCCGTTTCCTTTCCTGGATATCCTTCATCGCATCTTCAAAGAGAGTCCTTTTCCTCGCATTAGGAACTTGGATATGGTCCATTCGTACCTCGTGGATATGCTTCTGTTTTATCAGCATGAGAAGGACAACAACACAGGGGAGACCTTGGACATCTCCCATGTCATGTGGTTAGAATCCTCTCTGCCATCACTGAGCGCAAGTGCCCCATCTACGCCCCTACCTAATGTTGCTCATTGAGAAGGCATGGGCGCACACCTATACTAGAGTCTTGTTGGAGACTGGTGAAATGGTCTCTCACTAGGTTAAGCGTCTAAGATAGAAGGAGCATTGGGGCGCTATGATAACTCTCCAACGTATCTACTTTTCCTAATGCTTTTCCTCTTGTTTTGGACTCTAATTTGCATGATTTGAATGAAACTAACCCCGGACTGACACTGTTTTCAGCAGAACTACCATGGTGTTGTTTCTGTGCAGAAATAAAAGTTCCTGGAATGGAACGAAACTTTGCGAGGATTTTTTATACAATAAATAAGAATTTCTGGAGCTAAGACCCACCGAAGGGGGCACCTGGGTAGGCACAACCCACCAGGGTGTGCCCCTCCTGGCGCGCCCAGGTGGGTTGTCCCCACCTGGTGTCCCCACAGACCCTGAAACCGATGCTATAAAATCCTATTTTTCCAGAAAAAAATCGGGGAGAAAGAATTATCGCGATCCACAAGACAGAGCCGCTGTCACCTCTTGTTCTTCATCGGGAGGCCAGATCTAGAGTCCGTTTGGGGCTCCGGAGAGGGGGATCTTCGTTCTTTGTCATCACCAACCCTTCTCCATCGCCAATTCCATGATGCTCCCCACCGAGAGTGAGTAATTCCTTCGTAGGCTCACTGGTCGGTGAGAGTTGGATGAGATTCATCATGTAATCGAGTTAGTTTTGTTAGGGCTCCATCCCCAGTATCCACTATGTTCTAAGATTGATGTTGCTATGACTTTTCCATGCTTAATGCTTGTCACTTTGGGCCCGGGTGCCATGATTTCCAATCTGAACCGTTTATGTTATCACCATTATATCCATGTTCTAGATCCGATCTTGCAAGTTATAGTCACCTACTACGCGTTATGATCCGGCAACCCCGGAGTGACAATAGCCGGGACCACTCCTGGTGATGATCGTAGTTTGAAGAGTTCATGTATTCACCGTGTGTTAATGCTTTGTTCCAGTTCTATATTAAAAGGAGGCCTTAATATCCCTTACTTTCCAATAAGACCCCACTGCCACGGGAGGGTAGGACAAAAGATGGCATGCAAGTTCTTTCCATAAGCACGTATGACTATTTACGGAATACATGCCTACATTATATTGATGAACTAGAGCTAGTGCCGTATCGCCCTAGGTTATAACCGTCTCATGATGAATATCATCCAACAAGTCACCGATCCAATGCCTACAAATTTATCTTATATTGTTCTTGCTAAGTTACTACTGCTACTATTACTATTACACTTGCTATAAAATTACTGCTATCACTGTTACTGTTACTATTTCTACTGTCACTACTATAAAAACTATCATATTACTTTGCTACTGATCACGTTGCTGTAGATAATTAATCTTGAAGTGTGGTTGAATTGACGACTCAGCTGCTAATACCTTCAAATATTCTTTGGCTCCCCTTGTGTCGAATCTATAAATTTGGGTTGAATACTCTACCCTCAAAAACTGTTGCTATCCCCTATACTTGTGGGTTATCACGCTCCTACTTTGGAGTCTGGGATTCCGTCAGGTGCTGACGAGGTTGAGGTGGAGGCTGAGGCTGAGGATGATGAGGACTATGAGCCCTCTGGTGTGGAGCCCTCATGGGCAACGAAGCTCAAGCGCAAGATGAAGAAGTTGTTCTGCATGGAGTCTCATGGGCAGTATATGGCCCATGTGGCCAAGAAGAAGTCACGCAGCCGTCACAAGGTCTTGATGTGCCACATGGGTGCAGAGATTGCTAGTGGATTAGAGGACAAGGTAACTGACAAGGAGGAGTGGGTCCCTCGGCACTACCCATGGACAGGTTCAGACACTGAGCAGCCGTCTACCGAGGACAGAGGCGCGGACGATCAAGCGGGGATGTGATGATGGAGATCATCGGCGTGGCTATCACCTGTGATTGTAGCAACACTCTTTGCCCTTTTGGCGTCTCAATGCCAAAGGGGGAGAGAGTTTAGGGATTTGTTGTTGGGGAACATAGCAAAATTTTAAAATTTTCTACGCATCACCAAGATCAATCTATGGAGTCATCTAGCAACGAGGGAGAGGGGAGTGCATCTACATACCCTTGTAGATCGCGCGCGGAAGCGTTCAAGAGAACGGGGTTGATGGAGTCGTACTCGTCGTGATCCAAATTACCGATGACCTAGCGCCGAACGGATGACACCTCCGCGTTCAACACACGTACGGTTGGGAAGACGTCTCCTCCTACTTGATCCAGGAAGGGGGAAGGAGAGGTTGATGAAGATCCAGCAGCACGACGGTGTGGTGGTGGAATCAACGGTGATCTCGGCAGGGCTTCGCCAAGCTTATGGAGAGGGAGGAGTGTCACGGGAGGGAGAGGGAGGGGCCAGGGGCTAGGGTGCGGCTGCCCTCCCTCCCCCCACTATATATAGGACCCCTAGGGGGGCACCGGCCCTAGGAGATTGAATCTCCAAGGGGGCGGCCAAGGGGGGTGGAGTGCCCCCCAAGCCAAGTGGGGCGCCCCCACCCCTAGGCGCAGGGGGAGGCCCAAGGGGGGGCGCACCAGCCCACTAGGGGCTGGTTCCCCTCCCACTTCAGCGCATGGGGTCCTCCGGGATAGGTGGCCCCACCCGGTGGACCCCCGGGACCCTTCCGGTGGTCCCAGTACAATACCGATTACCCCCAAAACTTTCCCGATGGCCGAAACTCGACTTCCTATATATAAATCTTCACCTCCGGACCATTCCGGAACTCCTCGTGACGTCCGGGATCTCATCCGGGGCTCCGAACAACTTTCGGGTTACCATATACTAATATCTCAACAACCCTAGTGCCACCGAACCTTAAGTGTGTAGACCCTACGGGTTCGGGAGACACGCAGACATGACCGAGACGACTCTCCGGTCAATAACCAACAGCGGGATCTGGATACCCATGTTGGCTCCCACATGCTCCTCGATGATCTCATCGGATGAACCACGATGTCGAGGATTCAATCAATCCGTATACAATTCCCTTGTCAATCGGTACGTTACTTGCCCGAGACTCGATCATCGGTATCCCAATACCTTGTTCAATCTCGTTACCGGCAAGCCACTTTACTCGTACCGTAATGCATGATCCCGTGATCAACCACTTGGTCACATTGAGCTCATTATGATGATGCATTACCGAGTGGGCCCAGAGATACCTCTCCGTCATACGGAGTGACAAATCCCAGTCTCGATTCGTGCCAACCCAACAGACACTTTCAGAGATACCCGTAGTATACCTTTATAGTCACCCAGTTACATTGTGACGTTTGGCACACCCAAAGCACTCCTACGGTATCTGGGAGTTGCACAATCTCATGGTCTAAGGAAATGATACTTGACATTCGGAAAAGCTCTAGCAAACGAACTACACGATCTTTAAGCTATGCTTAGGATTGGGTCTTGTCCATCACATCATTCTCCTAATGATGTGATCCCGTTATCAATGACATCCAATGTCCATAGTCAGGAAACCATGACTATCTTTTGATCAACGAGCTAGTCAACTAGAGGCTCACTAGGGACGTGTTGTGGTCTATGTATTCACACATGTATTACGATTTCCGGATAACACAATTATAGCATGAACAATAGACAATTATCATGAACAAAGAAATATAATAATAACCATTTTATTATTGCCTCTAGGGCATATTTCCAACATTTGTCGAGTTGCGAGTGTGTCTTATTTGCCTTGTCTTTCTCTCTCGCAAACTCTTTTTCTTTGGTCATTTGCTTACTCTCTTTTCTCTTCATTTGCTTTGGTTTGGTTTGTGTTTCTGAGACCTGGTTACTATGTTATGGTGTGAGACATATTGTAGGGGATATTACTACTGGACGTAAACTGGCCAGGAGTAGCCGGATTAACTTTATGAAGATTGGAAGCCCATGAAAATGTGAAGATGATGGCGCTTTACGAAGGCCCAGGGCCCAGAAGTGAGTTAAGGCCTGTAGATGTAAACCTGCTTAATCATGTAACTTGCTTTGTAAGATAGGAAGTGTAGAGACCGAACCAGAAACGTTTATGATCTGGCTTCAAGACTCTGTAAACCAACGGGCGCCACCCATGTATATAAGGGGACGACCCGGCAGTGGTTCAGGGGACAGACAACAACTCGAGAGCCAGAGAAAGCGGATTCGCTCCCTGGCCTTCGAAATCTAAGTAATACCAATCACAACTAGACATAGTCTTTTACCTTCATCGAAGGGGCCGAACTAGTATAAAACTCTCCGTGTCCCCCTTGTCCGGTTTAACCCCTTTAAGTTAACCCGTTGTGATGGCTCCACGACTAAGTCCTTTCACAAGGACATCTGTCGTGACAAACCCACGTCAATTAGTGCCCACCGTGGGGCTATCGCACGATGGTTTCGAGTTCTTGAAGGGCAGCTTTGATGGACTCAAGGGATATGCTATGGGCCGGATGACGAAGAGTCGTCGCGGCAAGCTCTACATCGACAACACTGGATGGGGTCCCGAGGCCGATTCAATTGAATATGGGTACCGGGTCCCCTTTGGTGGGATTCACGTCTTCATCGGCAAGATCGGTGAACCGGCCCCTGAGTCGGACACCTGCACCGACATCATCGAAACGGCTCAGCGTACAGGTTCTTCGCCGGTTCAGCCCGTGATGAAGCATGTCTTTGTAGGTGTTATCCATGGAGCAGAATACGAGGACGGACCGGCGTCCGATGGAGAAACCGTTGTCTGTTCCGACGACGAGTCTTCTGGAGAGACCGAATCGCTCTATTAGTTACAAGATGGCCGGATTGGTGGGGGATCCGAGGGCAAAAGTATTCCGGACCCCCCCCCCCCGATCTGCCAAACCGGGCCGCTATCTTCATGGCCGGTACACAGTCAGCACCTCACTCATCAACTGCTGCAACAATGCTCTCCGGTTCAACAACAGCCACGCCGGCGGGGGCAGGAAGCTCTGCGCCGCCTCCGGCTCAGGTCCTGTCTGACCTGTTCGACGCTTTGGCAATGTTAATGGCTGCAGAGGTGGATGCGGCAGCCAGGGATCAGCACAACGCGGAGATTGCAAAGGTAAAGGATCAGATAGCCCAGGCTAAAGCGGACCTAGCGGCAGAGAACGCTAGGATGGCTACAGAACGGACTGAATTGGAAGCACAGGCCTACCGGATTAGGCTAGATCAGAACGCTTCCGAAGAAGTCCTGAGAAGAAGGTACCGATCGCATCTCCCGTCGGGTTATGAGCCGCGAAATGTCTTCAACACACCCGGAGCAGGAGCTAGTCACCAGCCAGTACTGAACCGGGCGGAGGCACCAGGAACAGGAGTGCCAGTTCAACCACG